>NC_134876.1:81216173-81268673 GCF_041734735.1 Babylonia areolata
CACCTAAAATGGGTTACCGTGACAATATCTACTTACGACAATATCATTTCATCCATGCACAAAAATTGCCGGTAAAATAGGTGCCATAATTTAGGATGCTAAAATAGGACTTTACTCTCTGGACCTAACACTTGGGACAATTTCAGTCCCTCTTTCGTTTGGCATTTAAAAATAAACAACAACATATCTTTAAAACTTCGCTTTGGAAGTGAAGGGAGTAGATAGGTCTACCAATGCGAAACAAGCGAAACGTTCTCCATTGACTCCTCAGTTTTTCTGGACTCTCTAACTGTCTGAAAATAGCAGTCAAAATAGCTGTGTGTGTGTGCTTGTGTGTGCGTGCATGCGTGCGCGCGCGCGCGCGCGTGTGTGTGCATCAGTGCGTGCGTGTGTGTGTGTGTGTTGGGAAGGATGTAATGACTGCCACGTTCTTGTTCACCTCAGTTTTACGTCGTGTTATCTGTCTGGTTGAGTACCGGACACAATGCATCACTGTCACTATTCGGTTTGACTAAAAAAAAAAAAAGAAAAGAAAAGAAAAACAACCAAAATACAACACGTGTCTGTGTCATCAGTCTTCTCTGTCACGTTTTATGACTGACATGTGACCTCAGTCTGGACCCGAACATCAGTGTGTGTGTGTGTGTGTGTGTGTGTGTGTGTGTGTGTGTGCATGTGTGTGTGTGTGCGTGTGTGTGCGTGAGCGCTTGCTTATGCATGTGTGTGGGAGGAAGGGGGTGGGTTGGGAGATCGGGAGTGGAGGTTGACGTAGGGAGTGGGCGAGACATGTTCTGTGGTTTGAGACGCTGCCCCATAGATGGACAAGACATGGTGTGACAAGACTCCATTTAATATGCAATGTCATCAATCTCTCTGATTTTTTAAAATATTTTTTTATATTGTTGTTTGTATGTCTACCTTTCGTCACCCATTTCGAAATTTTTTTATAGGCTACTTTATTGCCCGTAGCCAATCAATGGTATAGTGACCTATATTATTAAAAAGTTTTACTAGTTGGTTAAAGTGTTTCCTATTATTGGTTATGATCTATTTTGTTGTTACTCGTTGCATTGTTTCTTGTCGTGTGAACTTTATCAGACGTACTTTCTACCGCCCTTTCTTTTCTCTTTCTTGTTATATATCGCAAGAATGTGCATCCACGTTAAATAAAAGATTCAATCTTTCATTCATTCGTTCTTTTCTTCTCGTTTCTTTTTTTTTCTAGTTAAAAGTATATGTGATCATATTCACTGGACAGTTTTCAATATAATAGGCTAAAGATCTGGGAGGCTGGGGGGTTCGGGGGGTGGGGGGGAGAGAGAGAGAGAGAGAGAGTCACGCGATTCACCGTAGTATGATCTTATCGTATGCTTGGCCAAGTTGTATATACTTGCTGCGCCTTTCTTTTCTTGTAGATAACTGTCTTGCAGCATGCATAATTATTTCCCCGCCGGCTGTTCTTCAGATATACTCTTTCCCCTGCTCTTATTCTTGCAGCTCCTCCTCACTGCTCTTTTGTTGTTTTCCTCTAGATGTCCTTTCTCCTCTTTAGATATCTTTTCACATATTAGAATGGTGCGTTCATGTTCACGATGACAAAAATGATGATGATCATGACAAAGCAATAACTCACTTCCTATTTTAGTATCCTAAATTTTCGTGCATAGTGTTTGAAGCGATATTATATTAATGTTGTGACCCATTTCATGTCATGGTTTTCCACTATGTTTTTAAGGTTGTTTCCTTCATTTTGATAAAGATTCATTCGCACAAAATGCGAAGCCATCTTGCCAGATCCATAAAATCGTCTGCAGTTCACTCAGTTTGTACCAATCAGAGATCGAGCCGCTCGATCTCTTCGATTTTATAGCATGACCGTTTATGAGTCCTTTCGCGTCGGTTCTAAGCGTAAATTTTGATTTCAAGTATGGATTTTACGCTAATGGCATTTGTCACATGCATGCATGGTGAAACGTCCTGTTGAAAAAATTCGCTAGTTTTGTAATATATACATATGAGGAATGACATTTTGCGCGTAATCGATCCATCCAAAAAATATTTTTTTAAAGGCATAATATGATGCGAAATGACCCACATCATGAACACGAAACGATACTTGTCTCATGCCGCCATCTTTTTGTTTACCATTCCATGATTTACAGGGCTCAAAACAGAAAGGGTGGCCCTCTGATTAGCATGAACTGACTGAATGCGTCGTCGCAGACGATATTTCGGACTTGGCAAGAAGGATGCACGTCAGTTTAGCAACTAATTCTGTATCAAAATGAAGTACAATAACCCTCAAAACAGTATCGAAAACCACTAAAAAATGGTTTACATCTAAGCTTACTGATTAGCTAATGGTGATATCGTTTTACCTATGCGCAAAACTTCCGTTAAAAAAGGTCCCAGAATTTAGAATACCGAAACAGGACTTCGCATTGGTCCCAGAATTTAGGGAACTAAAACAGGAAATTACAGTACACTACTCACTACAATACAGTTCCAGCCCAGATAGTCGGCCGGACAGCAGTTGCCTCTTATGCTGTTCTGACAGTCATAGAGTCCGACTGACGTACACGATAGATTGATTGATATGGATACTGATATAGCGCCTGTCCTCGGTCTGAGACCAAGCTCTAAGCGATTTACAAACACGGGGTCATTTGCACAAAAGGCTGCCTACCTGGGTAGAGCCGACTGACGGATACCATTGGGCGCTTATCATTCGTTTCCGATGTCATTCAATCAGATTCAGACATGAAACATTTTTACGTGTTTGGCCTTTTTTTTAATTTTTTTTTTATTTACGTGTAGGCTGCCATACTGTTTTCGGGGGTGTGCATGCTGGGTATGTTCTCGTTTCCATAACCCACCGAACGCTTCAATGGAATACAGGATCTTTAAAGTGCGTATTTGATCATCTGCGTGCGTATACACACGGAGAGGGTACAGGCACTAGCAGGTCTGTACATATGTTGACCTGGGAGATCGGAAAAATCTCCAGCCTTTTCCCACCAGGGGCCGTTACCGAGATTCGAACCCGGGACCCTCAGATTGAAAAGTCCAACGCTTTAACCACTCGGCTATTAAGGACACCAAAACAGGACTTCGCATAGGTCCCAGAATTTAGGGTGCCTGAACAGGAAATTAATATTACTAGCCCAGATAGTCAGTCGGCTGCCAGACAGCATTTGCCTCCAGATGTAAGCATCCGAAAATCATTAAACTGTTTTACCGGCAATTTTTGTACATGAATGAAACGATATTGCCATTAGTAAATGTTGTAACCTATTTTCAGTGGATTTCGACTCTTATTTTCTACATTATTTTACTCAATTTTGATGTGGATTCAGTCACTAATGTCCCACCTCCACCTCTCTTTTTTTTTTCTTCTTTTTTTTCCCCCCGTGTTTGGTCCCACAGACCATGAAAATGTAACCCGCAATAGGTACAATAATTTAGAACGCTAAAATAGGACAATACCCTGATTTTATAGTGGGACTGACTTTCTGAAGTCTAGGAATGAAGTAGCTGGGTGAATCGACAAGAAAGGAGTTACGATAATCCAGAAGGGACTTCGCATAGGTCCCAGAATTTAGGGTACTTAAACAGGAAATTACAATACATTAGCCACTGTAATACAGTTCTAGACCAGGTAGTCGGCTGTACAGCAGTTGCCTCCTATGCTGTTCTGATAGTTACAGTCGGACTGACGTACACTATTGATTGATATGGATACTTATATAATCTTCGGTCTGAGACCAAGCTCTAAGCGCTTTGCAATCACGGGGTCATTTCTACTACCGGCTGCTTACCTGGGTAGAACCGACTGACGGCTGCCACTGGGCGCTCATCATTCGTTTCCTGTGTCATTCAATCAGATTTCAGGCACGCACACATAGACACTCAGACAGACATGTAACATTTTTACGTGTATGACCGTTTAGTTTTTATTTACCCCTCCATGTAGGCAGCCATACTCCGTTTTCGAGGGTTGGTATGCGGGGTTTGGGGGTCGGGGTGGAGGGCGGAGTATGCTGGGTATGTTCTTGTTTCCATGATGTTCGTCCTTCGGATTCGAAGATGACCATGGCATAAAAAATCAGATGGAAGATCGGTGGCTGTGGGTCCGGAGGTGACTGATGAGGCCAATCCGGCCCGTTTCCATGACCCACAGAACGCTGACATAGATTTCAGGATCTTTAACGTGCGTATTTGATCTTCTTGCGCGTGCGTATATATACACACACGAAGGGGGCTCAGGCACAAGCGGTAAGTATCAGTAGTATCAGTATCAGTAGCTCAAGGAGGCGTCACTGCGTTCGGACAAATCCATATACGCTACACCACATCTGCCAAGCAGATGCCTGACCAGCAGCGTAACCCAACACGCTTAGTCAGGCCATGAGAATTTTTTTTTAATAAAAAAATAAAATAAAATAAATGAAAATAGATAAATAAATAAATAAAATAAAATAATTGAAAATAAAATAAAATAAAATAAAATAATAAAATAACAAAACAAAACAAGCAAACAAACAAACAAAAAAGATAAATGAATAAAATAAAAAATAAATAAATAAATAATAGATAAATACATAAAAAAGAACTACTACTACTAATAATAATAATATTTATAAGGCGTAAAAACTTGATGAAGTCAACTGTAAGCGTACAAAAAAAAAAAAAAAAAAAAAAAGCGGTAAGGTCCACACATTATTATGTTGACATACACGACTGCCTTAGCTTACGAAAACTGAAACCCCGACACTGAACTGCAGAAGGAGAGCCTATTGGGGGAGGACACATACAACCGGCTGGTGGAGATCCGGGTGGAGCACGAGCGGCTGGGTGCGGAGGACGCCAAGTACGGGCAGCGGTCCACGCGCCGCCCTTCCGACACGGACAGGGTCAACATCAGCGAGGAGCTGACCCGCACCGCCATGTGGAACCAGCTCCGCAGCCACAGCGGCACCAGGCTGGAGGGGGACGACCCGGGCAGGTGTGTTGCTGTTGGGGCGTAGTGTGTTATTGCTGTTGTTGTTGTTGTTGGCTGTAGTGCGTTACTGGTGTTGTTGTTGTTGTCATTGTTGTTGGCTGTAGTGCGTTACTGGTGTTGTTGTTGTTGACTGTAGTGTGTTATTGGTGCGTTTGTTGTTGTCATTGTTGTTGGCTGTAGTGCGTTACTGGTGTTGTTGTTGTTGACTGTAGTGTGTTATTGGTGCTGTTGTTGTTGTCATTGTTGTTGGCTGTAGTGCGTTACTGGTGTTGTTGTTGTTGACTGTAGTGTGTTATTGGTGCGTTTGTTGTTGTCATTGTTGTTGGCTGTAGTGCGTTACTGGTGTTATTGCTGTTGTTGTTGTTGTTGGCTGTAGTGCGTTACTGGTGTTGTTGTTGTTGACTGTAGTGTGTTATTGGTGCTGTTGTTGTTGTTGTTGGCTGTAGTGCGTTACTGGTGGTGTTGTTGTTGTTGTTGACTAGTGTGTTATTGGTGCGTTTGTTGTTGTCATTGTTGTTGGCTGTAGTGCGTTACTGGTGGTGTTGTTGTTGTTGTTGTTGACTAGTGTGTTATTGGTGCGTTTGTTGTTGTCATTGTGTGTTGGCTGTAGTGCGTTACTGGTGTTGTTGTTGTTGTTGTTGACTAGTGTGTTATTGGTGCGTTTGTTGTTGTCATTGTTGTTGGCTGTAGTGCGTTACTGGTGGTGGTGTTGTTGTTGTTGTTGACTAGTGTGTTATTGGTGCGTTTGTTGTTGTCATTGTTGTTGGCTGTAGTGTGTTATTGGTGCGTTTGTTGTCATTGTTGTTGGCTGTAGTGTGTTATTCGTGCGTTTGTTGTTGTCATTGTTGTTGGCTGTAGTGCGTTACTAGTGTTGTTGTTGTTGTTGTTGACTAGTGTGTATTGGTGCGTTTGTTGTTGTCATTGTTGTTGGCTGTAGTGCGTTACTGGTGTTGTTGTTGTTGACTGTAGTGTGTTATTGGTGCGTTTGTTGTTGTCATTGTTGTTGGCTGTAGTGCGTTACTGGTGTTGTTGTTGTTGACTGTAGTGTGTTATTGGTGCGTTTGTTGTTGTCATTGTTGTTGGCTGTAGTGCGTTACTGGTGTTGTTGTTGTTGACTAGTGTGTTATTGGTGCTGTTGTTGTTGTCATTGTTGTTGGCTGTAGTGCGTTACTGGTGTTGTTGTTGACTGTAGTGTGTTATTGGTGCTGTTGTTGTTGTCATTGTTGTTGGCTGTAGTGCGTTACTGGTGGTGTTGTTGTTGACTAGTGTGTTATTGGTGCGTTTGTTGTTGTCATTGTTGTTGGCTGTAGTGCGTTACTGGTGTTGTTGTTGTTGTTGTTGACTAGTGTGTTATTGGTGCGTTTGTTGTTGTCATTGTGTGTTGGCTGTAGTGCGTTACTGGTGTTGTTGTTGTTGACTAGTGTGTTATTGGTGCGTTTGTTGTCATTGTTGTTGGCTGTAGTGTGTTATTCGTGCGTTTGTTGTTGTCATTGTTGTTGGCTGTAGTGCGTTACTGGTGTTGTTGTTGACTGTAGTGTGTTATTGGTGCTGTTGTTGTTGTCATTGTTGTTGACTGTAGTGCGTTATTGGTGTTGTTGTTGTCGTTGGCTGTAGTGCGTTATTGGTGTTGTTGGCTGTAGTGCGTTATTGGTGTTGTTGTTGTTGGCTGTAGTGCGTTATTGGTGTTGTTGTCGTTGGCTGTAGTGCGTTATTGGTGTTGTTGTTGTCGTTGGCTGTAGTGCATTATTGGTGTTGTTGTTGGCTGTAGTGCGTTATTGGTGTTGTTGTTGGCTGTAGTGCGTTATTGGTGTTTTTGTTGTTGGCTGTAGTGCGTTATTGGTGTTTTTGTTGTTGGCTGTAGTGCATTACTGGTGTTTTTGTTGTTGGCTATAGTGCGTTATTGGTGTTGTTGTTGTTGGCTGTAGTGCGTTATTGGTGGTGTTGTTGTTGGCTGTAGTGTGTTATTGGTGTTGTTGTTGTTGTTGGCTGTAGTGTGTTATTGGTGTTGTTGTTGTTATTGGTTGTAGTGTGTTATTGGTGTTGTTGTTGTTGTTGGCTGTAGTGCGTTATTGGTGTTGTTGGCTGTAGTGCGTTATTGGTGTTGTTGTCGTTGGCTGTAGTGTGTTATTGGTGTTGTTGTTGTTGTTGGCTGTAGCGTGTTACTGGTGTTGTTGTAGTTGTTGGCTGTAGCGTGTTACTGGTGTTGTTGTCATTGTTGTTTGCTGTAGTGCGTTACTGGTGTTGTTGTTGTTGTTGTTGACTAGTGTGTTATTGGTGCGTTTGTTGTTGTCATTGTGTGTTGGCTGTAGTGCGTTACTGGTGTTGTTGTTGTTGACTAGTGTGTTATTGGTGCGTTTGTTGTTGTCATTGTTGTTGGCTGTAGTGTGTTATTCGTGCGTTTGTTGTTGTCATTGTTGTTGGCTGTAGTGCGTTACTGGTGTTGTTGTTGACTGTAGTGTGTTATTGGTGCTGTTGTTGTTGTCATTGTTGTTGACTGTAGTGCGTTATTGGTGTTGTTGTTGTCGTTGGCTGTAGTGCGTTATTGGTGTTGTTGGCTGTAGTGCGTTATTGGTGTTGTTGTTGTTGGCTGTAGTGCGTTATTGGTGTTGTTGTCGTTGGCTGTAGTGCGTTATTGGTGTTGTTGTTGTCGTTGGCTGTAGTGCATTATTGGTGTTGTTGTTGGCTGTAGTGCGTTATTGGTGTTTTTGTTGTTGGCTGTAGTGCGTTATTGGTGTTTTTGTTGTTGGCTGTAGTGCATTACTGGTGTTTTTGTTGTTGGCTATAGTGCGTTATTGGTGTTGTTGTTGTTGTTGTTGGCTGTAGTGCGTTATTGGTGGTGTTGTTGTTGGCTGTAGTGTGTTATTGGTGTTGTTGTTGTTGTTGGCTGTAGTGTGTTATTGGTGTTGTTGTTGTTGGCTGTAGTGCGTTATTGTTGTCGTTGGCTGTAGTGTGTTATTGGTGTTGTTGTTGTTGTTGGCTGTAGCGTGTTACTGGTGTTGTTGTTGTTGTTGGCTGTAGCGTGTTACTGGTGTTGTTGTTGTTGTTGGCTGTAGCGTGTTACTGGTGTTGTTGTTGTTGTTGGCTGTAGCGTGTTATAGGTGTTGTAGTTGTTGTTGGCTGTAGTGCGTTACTGGTGTTGTTGTTGGCTGTAGTGTGTTACTGGTGTTGTTGTTGTTGTTGGTTGTAGTGTGTTATTGGTGGTGTTGTTGTCGTTGGCTGTAGTGCATTATTGGTGTTGGTGTTGTTGTTGGCTGTAGTGCGTTATTAGTGTTGTTGTTGTCGTTGGCTGTAGTGCATTATTGGTGTTGGTGTTGTTGTTGGCTGTAGTGTGTTATTGGTGTTGTTGTTGTTGACTGTTGTGTGTTATTGGTGGTGGTGTTGTTGACTGTTGTGTGTTATTGGTGCTGTTCTTGCTATTGGCCGTAGCGTGTTACAGATGTTGTTGCTGTTGACTGTAGTGTGTTACAGGTGTTGGTGCTATTGACTGTAGTGTGTTATTGGTGTGTTTGTTGTTGTTGGCTGTAATGCATTGTTGGTGTTGTCATTGTTGTTAGCTGTCATGTGTTATTGATGTTGTTATTGGCTGTAGTGCGTTATTGGTGTCATTGTTGTTGTCGTCGTTGGTTGCATTGTGTTATAGGGGTTGTTGTTGTTGCTGTTTTTGTCGCTGGTTGAAGTGCGTTAAGCGCGTTGGGTTACGCTGATGGTCAGGCATCTGTTCAGGAGATGTGGTGTAGTGTATATGGCTTTGTCCGAACGCAGTGACACCTGCTTGAGTAATAGAACTGAACTGTAGTATGTTATTGGTGTTCTCATTATTGCTGTTGTTGTCGTTGGCTGTAGTGCGTTATTGGTGTTGTTGTTGTCGTTGGCTGTAGTGTGTTATTGGTGTTGTTGTTGTTGTTGGCTGTAGTGCATTATTGGTGGTGTTGTTGTCGTTGGCTGTAGTGTGTTATTGGTGTTGTTGTTGTCGTTGACTGTAGTGTGTTATTGGTGTTGTTGTCATTGTTGTTGGCTGTAGTACGTTATTGGTGTTGTTGGCTGTAGTACATTATTGGTGTTGTTTGCTGTAGTGCGTTTTTGGTGTTGTTGTTGTTGTCGTTGGCTGTACTGCATTATTGGTGTTGGCTGTAGTGCATTATTTGTGTTATTGGTGTTGTTGGCTGTAGTGCGTTATTGGTGTTGTTGTCGTTGACTGTAGTATGTTTATTGGTGTTGCTGTTGTTGGCTGTAGTGTGTTATGGTGTTGTCGTTGGCTGTAGTGCATTATTATTGTTGTTGTTGGCTGTAGTGCGTTATTGGAGTTCTTGTTGTCGTTAGCTGTAGTGTGTTATTGGTGTTGGTGTTATTGTTGTTGGTTGTAGTGCATTATTGGTGGTGGTGTTGTTGTCGTCGTTAGCTGTATTGTCTTATTCGTGTTGTTCTTGTTGTCGTTGGCTGTAGTGCGCTATTGGTGTTGTTGTTGTCGTTGGCTGTAGTGTGTTATTGGTGTTGTTGTTGTTGTTGGCTGTAGTGCATTATTGATGTTGTTGTTGTTGTTGGCTGTAGTGTGTTATTAGTGTTGTTGTTGTTGTTGGCTGTAGTGCATTATTGGTGTTGGTGTTGTCGTTGACTGTAGTGTGTTATTGGTGTTGTTGTTGTCGTTGGTTGCAGTGCGTTATTGGTGTTGTTGTTGTCATTGTTGTTGGCTGTAGTACGTTATTGGTGTTGTTGGCTGTAGTACATTATTGGTGTTGTTGGCTGAAGTGCATTATTGGTGTTGTTTGTTGTTGTTGGCTGTACTGCATTATTGGTGTTGGCTGTAGTGCATTATTTGTGTTATTGGTGTTGTTGGCTGTAGTGCGTTATTGGTGTTGTTGTCGTTGACTGTAATATGTTATTGCTGTTGCTGTTGTTGGCTGTAGTGTGTTATGGTGTTGTCGTTGGCTGTAGTGCATTATTGTTGTTGTTGTTGGCTGTAGTGCGTTATTGGAGTTCTTGTTGTTGTTAGCTGTAGTGTGTTATTGGTGTTGGTGTTATTGTCGTTGGTTGTAGTGCATTATTGGTGGTGGTGTTGTTGTCGTCGTTAGCTGTAATATCTTATTCGTGTTGTTCTTGTTGTCGTTAGCTGTAGTGTGCTATTGGTGTTCTTGTTGTCGTTGGCTGTAGTGTGTTATTGGTGTTGGTGTTGTTGTTGGTTGTAATGTGTTATTGGTGTTGTTGTTGTCGGTTGTAGTGTGTTATTGGTGTTGGTGTTGTTGTTGGCTATAATGTGTTATTGGTGTTGTTGTTATTGGCTGTAGTGCATTATTAGTGTTGGTGTTGTCGTTGGCTGTGGTGCCTTATTGTTGTTGGTGTTGTCGTTGGCTGTGATGTGTTATTGGTGTTGGTGTTGTCGTTGGCTGTGGTGCGTTATTGTTGTTGGTGTTGTCATTGGCTGTGATGTGTTATTGTTGTTGGTGTTGTCGTTGGCTGTGATGCCTTATTGTTGTTGGTGTTGTCGTTGGCTGTGGTGCGTTATTGTTGTTGGTGTTGTCGTTGGCTGTGGTGCCTTATTGTTGTTGGTGTTGTTGTTGGCTGTGGTGCGTTATTGGTGTTGTTGCTGTTCTTGTTCATGGTGGTGGTGTTAATGTACTGATGGCAGTTAGTATTCAGCTTGTTGCTGTCTGGTTTCAAGTTGACTGCCACCCAGTTTTCACTAGACTGTTGATCGTCAAATTTTTACCCAACTGCTTTCCGATTTCTGCCAATAACTGTCATCGAACATTATCTTTTGATGCTAATGATCGATACATTTCCCAAATTAACTTTTGTAAAATTTGCAAACAACTACCTTGCAGACTCTCTTGATTTCTGCCTGCAACTGTGACTTTTTTTCTTCTTTTTTTTTAAAGACATTTTTGCAGTCTTTGTAATGGCTTCCAACAGTTAAGTGCTGTGCAGTTTCCTTTTCACCCCTGTCATTGCTGAACAGAAGCAAAGTAACTTGACATTGCCATGATGTTACACAGGTCAGAGAAGCGGAGGCGCAGCAAGGACAAGAGCAACGGAGTGGACAACAGCAGAGACGCTCAGAAGGACACACAGAAGTCTGCTGCCTTCTATCTGCAGGATGACGTGGATGACCATGACGCCAGGGCCTGAACGTCATCATCATCATCACAGACACACACACATTAACTACAGAATGACGTGGATCACGATGACACCAAGGCATGGCTGTCATCATCTTCACAGACACACACCATGTCAACCATTGAATGAGGTGGATGCCTATGACACACAGGACCTTGAGATCAATTACAGACACACACCACATCAACCATAGGATGAGGTGGGTGACCATGACACACAGGGCCTTGACGTCATCATCACAGACATACACGACATCAGCCATAGGATGAGGTGGGTGACCATGACACACAGGACTTGAACATCATTACAGACATACACCACATCAGCCATAGGATGACGTGGATGACCATGACACACAGGTCATTGACGTCATAGACACTCACCACATCATAGGATGAGGTAGATGACCATGACATCAGGGCCTGAACGTCATTACAGACACACACATCAGCCACATGGTGAGGTGGATGACTATGACACACACGACCTTGACGTCACCATCACATTTCTTAATTCTGAGACATCATCATCACAGACAATCACATCACATCAGCCATAGGATGAGGTAGATGACCATGACACCAGGACTTGAACGTCATCACAGACATACACCACATCAGCCATAGGATGAGGTGGATGACCATGACACACAGGACCTTGATGTCATCATCACAGACATACACCACATCAGCCATAGGATACCATGACATCAGGGCTTGAACGCCATCATTACAGACATACACCACACCAACCATTAGCAGGATGTACACTATCTACTGAGTGGTGCAGAGTGATGAACAATGCCAGGTTGAATTTCCTTCGTATTTCTGTATCATAGGATGTATAAATGTGTGCTCACAGTTTCTTCCTGTTCGTTTCTCTGTATTTTCGAGGTTAATATTTCCGAGTTTGTGTGATATGCTGGATGTCTAACAATATGGTATATATCAGATAATTATCCAAAAGAGATTTTTCAAAAATTCATTCAAATAACATTAATTCTGAGTTAAAGTAATTTTTGAATGGTACAGGAAGTTGCACTATCATGATGTACAAATCATGCTGTACAGACCCTCTGAGATTTCAGTAGTGCCAGGAAGTGCTGCTTGTTTAAACAGGCATGCATTATACAGTTGCCATTTATTGTTAGATTAACTAATGTTGGTGTTGACCAAAGGTATGAACTCGCATGCCTTATTTTCTTTGATTTGAACAGAAAATGTAAGTTTTAAGTTTTACAAAACCACTAAATGCTAAGATTATAAAAAGATGTAGAATGTTGTTTGTACGATCAATCACTGCTCGAGTCTGTCATTTGTAAAAACAGTATTTTCTGACTGATCCTTGAACTGTACTGTAATGGAGTTGTGTAAGAAATTACAATGTATAATATATACTTTTCTTTCCATCTTTCCCTTCAGTGGATTCCTCCTTCAAAGATAATGAAAATTTCAAAATCTAATTGGGAGTGCTTTTCTTTATGCAGCAGTGCCACTTAAAAAAAACACACTTCTACTTACAAAATTAAGTTTATCTTTAAGAAATTGAAGTTAATTTGTTCGCTGTTTTATCTATTCAGTACTGTTCACTCCTATAGCCTTAATGTTAGCACACCCTATAGAGAATGTTCCACGCTTGTGTGATGACATTCATTCATTCTATCCATTTTGGGTCCCAGTTTTTTGGTGTTTTTTTTTTTTATCAGTTCTCCAAGGGATGATTTAGATAAACAAAATTTTACAAATAATGGAATCAGAACAGACACAATTGAACACCATGGAAGCTATCCAGCAGCAGTGTGGGTGTGGCAGTGTATGGTGGGATTCAGAACCAAAAATGTGCCACTGAAGCTGGAAGATGGAGTCGTTAAACATGTACATATACATATATATTCTGAGGATAATACATATATATATACATATTCTAAGGATAATTTATACATTTTCTTGCACTTCAAGGAAATTTGGACAATGTGAGAGAAACATAAACGACAGTTACAGGTCAGTAGTTCACCCAGAGAATTTCTGTTAACAGACTGACCAAGATTGGCAGGACAACATCTTTTAAGAGGTTTAAGATACTGCTTTCCCTTGTATCAGGTATTGCAATGTCACATCACTGTGATCACTGTAGATCAACCCTGTGTGTGTGTGTGTGTGTCTGTGTATGCATGCCTGTGTATTCATGTTTATATCTATGTGTACTGTAAATGTCTGTGGGCAGCTGTGTGTTTTTGTTAAGATGATAGTACAAGCACACATATGCATGAGTGTGTGTGTGTGTGTGTGTGTGTGTGTGTGTGTGTGTTCATGTACACATGCATGTCCAAATGCATCATCTAATATTACTTTGTCACTGGCATATTTCTTTTCAGAGTTTACTCCACTGTATTTGTGATTACTAAAACTTACATTATGTATAAAATAATCATGATTACAAACATTTCACATCATGTATAATATGATCATGATTACAAACATCCCATGTGATCTAAGCATGAGATAATGTGTACTGATGATTTTGACATTGCTTTTGTTATTGTGGGTGAACAAAATACCCTTTTGTGGTGCATCACATTTTAGAATTATCATATTTGAAAATTTTGTTGTTTGTATCTTATCTGTGATGGAAATAGCTGCAGTGAGCAAACACACACAAAAATGTTGCACAACACAGGAGTCGACCCCTGCCAGTGTTTATACTTGTGGGTCATGGTGATGTACGAGTGATTAAGATGAATTTGGTTATTTGAAACTCTTGTATGATGATAGAAGTATCGCCAATGAGAAAACCAACACAAATTTACGTGCAGTGCTTCATACACAACTTCACACCAATGTGTGCATTGGCCAAAGTTAATCACAAGGGCTTAGTATGTGAGAGTGTGAATGTTTGTGTTAATGATATATCAGGTAGCAAATGTTTGTGAATGTATGAATGTGTGACTGAGAGAGAGAAAGCCCAGCAGTATTCTTAAGACCAACATAATTATCAGCTTGAATATTTCACTGAAATATTAATTGTCAAATCATCTAAAAAGAAAAACACCTTTCACATGATCAAAGTTGTTAGGTCTGTATGACTTTGTTGGAAACATATTCTGTCAAATTATTTCATAGTTAATCTTAAAACTAGAACTGTTTGAGGATAACTGTTTTGGAAGCACATTGTTTGCACTGTTTTTTAGGGGTGGTGGTGGATTTTTTTGTATGTGTGGGGTAGGGGTGGGGGGTTATTCTGTCAAGACTTGTATGTTGTAGACAGCTTAATCAGATCTGTTATTCACCCAGTACCTTAATGTGATATATTTGTACAGTCACTGCATTTTACTGTTATCATTTATATGTTCATATCATTCTTTTTTTTTCAGTTCTGCTTCCTTTATTAACCATGATGTGAGAAATTGAGATGGGGTAGATTAGAGTATATGGTTAACCACAACACAATGTTTAAAAAAAAAAGAAAAAAAAGAAAGAAATGAAAACAGACAAACAAGAAATTACAAATGTAAAACAAGATACAAGTAATTATTTTTTGCTGAAGTCTAAGATGAAACATTAATTTCCATGTATTAAAATGCATTAGTGGAATATCAGTTTTTCACAATAAACAGATGAATAAGTGTTCTTTGCAATCAACTGATTTTATTTGCAATCGACTGATTTTATTGTAACAGATGGATGGTACTCAATTTACCCATGTTCGTATACACATTATACCAGGGGTGTACTGTCATTATACAGGTTCTCACAGGAATCGTTTTCAACCAGTGATAACTTATATGTCAACTGGTATCAGTATGTTAAATGGAAGATTAACAAACAACTTAGCTCTTTGGCTGTGTCACTTGAAAAAAGGAACTGTGTAAGCTATAGTCTCTGCAGGCTATCAATACACGATATACGTTTAACCCAGTTCAGAATAAGGGTCCAGTTTTATTCCCTTTTGGTCATACATTGAATGTCTTATTGGTCTATCTTTTACCCTTTAATTTGATATTGTTTTAAGATCTCCAATACTTAAAAAAAAAAAAAAAAGTATATCAACAGAACTTTTAAATCCATTACAGAGCATACTTGTCTTCATGACTTGCCTTTTTCAGTTTATCAGTGATCACAAAACATGTCTTTTAGTTGCTGAAAACTGCCAGATCTGAATATATCAGCCAAAGGAAAAACTGAAAAAAGAAGCAAAATGCCTGGAAATGAACAGGATATGTAGGCTGTTTGTTACTTTATTCTTTGCACAAGTCATCTCCTGTGCTAGATGTGTTTCTGGACGTGTGTGTTCATGCATGCATATGTATGCGTATATATGTGTGTGTGTACCTGATTTTGAAAAATTCCCCACACCCAACATGACTGCATTTATTGACCTTTTCTTTTCAGATATCACATTTACACACTACTGCAAATACAAAGGGAAGAGAAAAAACAAAACAGGAAACACAATACAATATTTATTTCTTTGTGACTGTACTTTTATTCAGTATGATATATTCATAGAGATTTAAAAGTTGAAAACAAAAACATCCCTCTGTAACAATCACAAATCAAAACATACACATAAGGGCTTATTATGTATAATCAGGTCAAAATTTGGTCTCTAAAAAACTCATAACTTCTTTCAAAATGTTATGAAAGCACAAGCAAAATATCTAAAAAAAAAAATTTTTCAAAAAGATGCAAAGAGTAATCATAAATGAAAGTACTCATAAAGACAGGTACAAATATACTGCAAAACACACCCACCTAATTTGAAACACAGCAGATAATAATTCTTCCATCTATATATTTTCATATGTACACATAACATTTTCAACATAAGCTTGTGGGGAGGGAGAAGGAACAGAGAGAGAGAGAGACAAGAGCAACACTCATCACAATTTCACCTTTTTTTTTTTTTTTTTTTGCTTAGATCTCTGTAACATATTGTATCACACATACACACATTATGCACACTTTATCTTTCAATATTGAAAACATTTCAGCAATTATTGATGCTCAACACGAGCTGGTCACCAACACCTGATAAAAGCTTTCAAAGACAACAGAAACACTACAAGGACCATTGTGAACTGTGCCCTCTGTCAGCCTATCTTACTTTCATGGTGGGTTGCCTCATGATTCACTGCACAAAAAGACTGTACGGAAATGTTGTAATGGCATTTTATCCTCCCCAAGTGTTCCACGCAACTTTTTGGAATGGCAGGGAGGGATCAGAATGCCATGTCAGTGCCCATTTTCTTCCATGTTCTCAAGTAAAACAAAAATACAGACACATTTACCTTTCCAGTCTCTGAAAGATAAAAGAAACATTTTTCTTTCTAGCCTATCAATCCACACACACACACACACCACACGTGGAGTGAGGGAGTTATTGAAAATAGACCACATTCTTTTCAATGTTTATCAACAATTACTGACAACGCTGAACCAAGAGTGTGTGTGTGTGTGTGTGTGTGAATGCATGCACATGTTGAGTAAAGTAGGATAGAAAGCTGATCTTTCAGTGAAATATTTTCTCAAATGAATAAAGGTACAAATAACCATGAACAAGTCACCACAAGGATGGGAAGCAGTCTGGTGCATAAAACTAATGCACTGCATTTGGTTTTGTGTGTGTGTGTGTCTATATCTATATATATATACTGTTTTGTTGGACAGCTGAAGTTGGAAATGAATCAGCATAAAACTGTCTGCTCTTCAAAAACATGGTGAGAGCAGACAGCAGAATGAGGAACACTTGGGGTTTTTTTGTGTTGTGGGGGTGTGTGTTTTTTTTCGTTTTTTCTTTTCTGTTTTAGTGGCACACACATTTAGTGACAGCAAGGAGAGAAGGACAAAGGGTGGAAGTACTTAATTCTGAAGGGAAAACTAATGGGAGAATCTGTCCTCTTTTTTTTTCTTAGCTTAATATATCCTTCTGCTTGAAAAACGAAGAACGTCCCCCTGAAAAATGGTGTGTAGAGAAGAGAACTTTTCAAGCTCACTTCAATGAAGGTGACATGGCACAGGGACATCTGGCTGCTGAAATTTGATGATGATGAAGAGCAAGGTTATGCTTGTGGGCCACACCTGAAAATCTGTGAACCTATTTCTGTGCTCAGAATAGCTTTGCACCAAGTAAAAGAGAAAGAAAATCTTCAGCAATATTATTATGACCAGGTATTTCTTATGGTTTTAATCATTCATGCTTATCTGATGAATTTTAAGAAAAGATGGGGACAGATGAGATGAGAGCTACATATGGTACAGGAAGTCTTGAGCAATTCAGAGATAGAGAAATTGACGCTTTTGTGCCTTCTGTGACGGTATTTTCTGTTATTCGCAATAATAATTTTCAATTAAAAATCATTCTTTTGGTGTTTCAATATTAATGCTGCTATTATTTTTCCACATCAAAGCTCATACTGTCGTTGAAATTATCAACTGAATTATTAATGCTGCTACCAATATGGCCAACACATGAAAAATGAAAGTAATGTGCAGAAGTTTCTGAAAGTAAAAGATAATAATCTCCCTGACACCTTTTGACACAAGGGCTGTGGGACAAACTGAACAATGACCCACCACACACCAGCAACAATCACAGACATATCTCTTGGAACAATTCCCTGCTGAAGTGTTGCTGGAAAAGGAACGGATGGGACATATTTTCTTCCACAGAGGAGTACAGTCCATAAACCTTCAATGATCACAGTCAAATTTATCACTACTCCTTTGGTAAAAATACCGACTGGCAGAACAATAGAGACCAAACATAACAGTATCTGTTTAACAACAATGTGACATCAATGCCACACACCTTGTTGTCTCCTTTGGCAAAGAGTAGTAAGAAAGAGAAACAAATGGGGACCCAGATTATGGCACTGACACTGAAAACAACACGGCAGTATTATCCACTTAACTACGCTGATCACGGTTGAATCCCTTCTGTATTTCCTTTGGAAACAGTGGCTTACAACAGGAAAGAACAGCACTTTTTTCTTTACATGGCACTGGCAAGTTTAAACACCATAGCACTATTTCTGTCCTGAGGTACAGTTCTCAGACACAATAATAATTATCAAGCATATGAATTTCAAAGATACTGAGTTATCTTGCAGTTGTTTGTGTATACAGTGCACATGTACGTGTGGTTGTGGTTGAATGTACATGTGAGTATAAGTAAATGTGTTTGTGCTTTGTAAAATAGTGTGCTCTAGCAAGCATGTAACTGCAAATATTGTTTGTGCATGCTTGCATGTGTGTATGTGTGTGGCACATATCACTTCTGATCCAGCTCAAGCAAAACCATTTCACATCACTTAAGACCAATGCTAATGCTACAACTCTGCACCAAGTTTCAAAAAGGTAAGCATGCATCTGATTTTTTTTTTCACTCTGTTCCAAAACAATTGGTTTTTCTAACTGATGGTCCTCTGAGATACCTTCAGCCACTAATATGTACATCATATTTTACAATCCCACAGAACAAATAAAAATTCAAAGCATCCAAATATGCACAACAAACTACAAAGCAAATTTTAGACACTTTCACTTCACAATAAAACAAAAACACAACTCTCAAACATACTATGAAGACTAAACTGATTTGTATGATGTGTGAAGCTACAAATATACTCCTGTGCTGTTTGTTTACAGTGAAACAATTTTTACACTGGGAATTCTTGTTATTTTAAAAACCTGTGATGCAAGCCAAATCACTTAATTTACAGACCATATGTCTTCTCATACATTAATTTTTCAAGCTGATGATGTACTTCAGTTTTTTTAAAAAATGTAATAAGTGTGATTCCTCTTTCAACTGTTTTCAGTAAACTGTTATGCATTTCAACTGTCTTCAGTATAATGTTTTCGAAACATACCACTTCCGAACTCCATGCAACATGCAGTAACAGAGCTCTCCCCCAACCAACATGCCCTTTCCCTCCCCCCCCCCCCACTCTGTCCCCCATCCCGTTCCCCCAAACCAGTAGCAAGTTACCTCAGACTATATGAATATGTTGAAATTTTTTTTTTCTCAACCAAAGGCGTTTGAACACAATCTGCAGCCAGCACAACATAACTCATCCATCACTGTAGTTCAAGACATCAACATCAAACACAGGCTAGACAACAAACACCACATCATTTACCACTGAGCCAATACAGACAACGTTTACAAGGGATGTGATGAGGGGCCATGGTCGGTGATGACCACGCTTTTGTGCTAAACTGAAACAAGTTACATGCTGTTCCGTGGTCTCATGAAACAGAATGCGCATGAGACTGATGAGGGTGTTTCTGACACCACAACACAGAGGAGCAGGGGAGCCAGAGAACAGTGTCGCGCAGCGTCCGGAAGCTGTGAGCAGATCATCACACTCCACCACCACTACGCTCCACTGGGATGGCCTTGGCCCTCTCCTCGTTCAGTTGTGTCACCATGGCCAACCTGGAGTTGGTCACAGTGCCAATCTTCAAGGCATTCATCAGCTGGAAGAGAAGAAACAGTATTTCATATTACACACTCTTTCAAAGTTGTGAAAAAATAGTGTTGTGTTCATTCATAAAAACAATATGCTTTTCTGCTCCTTACAGTTATTGTTTTACTGCATTTCATAACCATATCAGCTGAGTCTGGTATTTTCAAATTATAAAAATCAATAAACTGAACAAGGAGATGCCCCTAAAATGGCATCTGGATGCCTAAATGGAAGACTGAAACCAGTGCCCCTGACAGAAATAAATGAACATTAAAAGCTGAGTTGTTGCCTATGAACACAGAGCCAGTGATAATGAGGCCAACTGAGTTCCACTGTTCATAACCAATACTTTTGGCTGCTTTAGTTTAAGTGGAAAATACTTTCACTATATCTAACTATCTATCATGCACATACTAAAAAAAAAAAAAAAAAAAAAATCAACTACACAAATCATCTGAAATCATAAATGATTATAATCATACCTTTTCATGGTGAAAATCATTATCTTGTAAATAAATTATATATATATATATATATATATATATTCATAGAATATGTATCATTTTTCTTTGATTTATCTTATGTCTGCTGACCACAATTCTGTGATACACACATATAACAGCACACTCTCTTCTCAGCATTACTATCACCCTATGCCTCTCCCCAAACTGGAGGATGGGGAAAAAAAGGAGTCCATAAATAAACTACACAAAAACCAGGCAAATTAACCAAATTACAAAAGTACAGTGAAAACCAGGAAAGATAAAAATAATGAAAACAACAAACAGAAAGAAAACAAAAAAAAAATGCAAATCAAGACCATTCTGAATGGAACAAACAATGGATGAGAATGCAATCATTAAAAACATGCACATGTTTAAACAGAGCTTGTGCAAGTTAACTTCATGTGGCTATAATCTGAGGCACAAAGGTCTGCTCAAATATATGCTAACTTATTCTGTCATCAATACTGCTGCAACAAAGCTATGTCTCTATCTCGCTTGACAATGAGTTATATTTTCTTTATAACTAGTTGTTTTTCAGACCAATGTTTCCAGTCAGCTTGTACTCAAAGTCACTGAACTTTGGATGCATCACGTGATCTGGAATTGAGAATGCAAATGAAATGGACGACAAGGCTAGAATGAGACTGCAAGAAATGCATCAATGATTATACCAAAATATTTGCTAGGGACTCGACTTCCGCTCACCGGAGAGATCGGACGTGTTTCCTTCGCTCTCCAGTTCAGTCGCCTTTTACAATATGAAGTGTTTTCACTGATGATTCTTTTCATCATGCGAGCGAGCAGTGTTACACTCCGAGCACAATAACGGATGTACAGTTTGTTTTGTTGTTGTTTTTTCCGATGAAGATTCCGTGACATTTAATGGATTCTGTGTGTCTGTGTGTTTTCTCTGCAATGGTGCTAGTTACAGTTGTGAAGCATGAGCAGTTCGGTGTCTAAATATTTTGCAAAGACTAGCCGGGGGAAAAGAAAGCCATCAAGTACTTCATCAGCAGCGAGTGACGATAGTCCAAGTCAAGAGAAAACAAAACAAGAAAAGAAGAAGCAAAAACAAGTAAGTGAGGGTGACACTGACAAAGATTTCAATATGACCCTTCAAGAGAAATTGGAAGAAATAAATAGGAAGTTAGAAGTTCTTACAAGTGCACAAGATGATATCAAACAAATTCGTATTGATATGGACAAAATCACTGCAAAGCTGACAGAGTTTCAGTTTCAGTTTCACTTTCTCAAGGAGGCGTCACTGCGTTCGGACAAATCCATACACGCTACACCACATCTGTTGAGCAGATGCCTGACCAGCAGCATAACCCAACGCGCTTAGTCAGGCCTTGAGTGCATGCTTACATATTTGTGTACCTATGAAAGTGGATTTCATTTTACGTAATTTCGCCAGAGGACAACACTCTCGTTGCCATGGGTTCTTTTTCAGTGCGCCAAGTGCGTGCTGCACAGAACAAGTAGATAAACTAGAAGGCGAAATTTTTGAGTTGAAAACAGATAATGATAGACTGAATAAAGACATGAAGACACTGAAAGAAGAAAATGTCAACTTACGGACTCAACTGATGCAACAACAGAAGGAGATCAGCAATCACAGACTGGCACAAAACGATATCGAACAACATGGGTGCCAGTGGAATCTGCGGGTGTTTGGTGTTAAAGAGGAACAGCCGGGGAAGACAGAGACCGTGGAAGACTGCATAAAGAAATGTACAGAAATTTTCACAAAGCAGGTGGGAGTTCCAGTGACGGTCGAAGACATTGAAATTGCGCACCGTTCCGGCCGGCCTGGAACGGGAAGACCACGCCCCATCCTCGTGCGCTTCTTTTCTCGTCAGAAAAGGATGAGTGTTTTGGAGTCAAGGAAAAAACTCAAACAAACAGGTGTGTCTATTGGAGAAGACTTGACAAAAGCGAATTATGATTTATTAATGAGAGCGAATAAACACTCTGCTACCTTTTCAACCTGGTCATCCAATGGAAAGATTATCGCCAAACTAAAAAATGGAAAAACATTAAAACTCGATATTACTAGCAATCTTGATGACACACTTGTGAGAGGCATGATGTGAACGTATAAACATATGGTACGGAGACCCATGTAATAAATGTGCAGTTATTGTTGACATATTGTTTTAGGCTTGTTGGTGGTAAAATGTCCTTGGGTGCCCCTCAGCCAAATCTTGCAAGGTACTTCTGTTTATTTCAGCATTTCTCAATATATTTTGATTTCTAACTTTCAATGCACAGGAACATTGTATTTTCGTTTGGATCACCTTTTCATTTTCCACATCTACCGTATGAAAATGTATTAGTAAAAAATCATGTTTAGCTGTTCATCTTTTAGAATGTGTGGGTTGTTTGCTATGTAGGTACATTTTCATGTACTGATAGTAATGTTGTTGGTGTGTTTGCATGCATGGTAGGTCCAGCGATGGATTTTTCGATTTGCTTTTGCTCGCTCCATATACTGCTTGACTGTTAAGGGCTGTCACATCGAAACGTTTTTTCAGGGTGCAAAATTATAGGTCATGGTCTTTTGATCCCCAGATATGTACAAGGCTGTTTTCTTTTTTGTTTTGTTTGTTTGTTTGTTTGTGTTTGTGTGTGTGTGTGTTTTTTTTGTTGTGTTTGTTTTTGTTTTCTTGTTTGTTTGTTTTTGTTTTTTCTCACTTCTTTCTTATATTTAGCAAAATGTGTGTAGAGTCAGAGGAGTAATTGAACTGAATATATGGTTGGTCCAGTGATTGAGTTGGATTTTTCTTGATTGCTAGGTTGACAGATTACTAGATTGTTGATGGTAGGCTGTTTTTGACATTCGCTATGTTGGAGAATCGATTGCCCGCTGATGACATGGTGCATACGCTGACCAAATCTTCCAGTGTTGACAGAAATCCACTCTTACTCAAACAAGATAGTAAAAAAAAAAATTTTAAAAATCTTCTTTTTTTTTCTTTTTTTCTACGGGGTTTGAAGACGTGGAGTGCAAGGTAATGGCGAAGTTACTGTGTGACTGATTGTTTTTACCGCTGGCCCATTAATCAACTGAAGGGTGTCACTTCAAAATCCTTCTTCAGAGCACAAAATTCAGCCATGGACGTTAGATGTAAAGTTATGTGTGGGGTCCTTAGATTGGCAGGGAAAAAAGTGGAAAAAATGAGTGGAGAAAGTGGGTGGATTGAACTGAAAGTACTGTTTGTTGTGCTGTGTGTGTGCTTGCGTGCATGGTTGGTTCAGTAACTGATTTTTTTTTTTTTTTTTATCACTTGCTTGCTTGATTACTTTATTGTTGGTTTGTTTTGATGTTTCACTATGCTGATGAGACAATTGTTTGCTGAGGACATGGTGAATATGCTGGCTAAGCTAATTACAATGTTGATGAACTTCACCATTACTCACACATACATTTGCGTGTGCCGCGACGCGCGCGCGCGTGCATGCACACACATGCAGACACATACAGACGCGCACACTAGTCATGTGCATTCACCTGTAACAAGAACGACACAAATCACGCAGATCGTGAATTTAGACCACTACACTACTCCCCCCCCCACCCCACCCGCCCTCCTTTTTTTTTTTTTTTTTTTTTTCAATACATGGTTATCCACAAATGTGTGTGGAGGCAGAGGGTGAATTGAACTGAATGTGTGGTTGATACAGTGATTGATTTGGATCTTTCTTGTTTGCTGCATAGATTGCCTACTTGATTGTTTACATTGTTTTGACATTCGCTATGTTTAGGGAGTCGAATGTAAGGTGATGATATGGTGAATGCGCTGGCTAAAATTTCCAGTGTTGACAGAAATCAACTTTTACAGCAAATACTATGACTTTTTTGGGTTTTTTTTAAATATAATTTATTTATTTATTTATCAATTTTTTATTTTTTTTTATTTTTTTTTATTTATTTATTTTTTTTTGGTTGTTGTTCTTGTTGTTGTTGTTGTTTTTGTTTTTTTTTTTTAAATACTAAATTGACCTCAAGGGGGGTTGAAGAGGTGGAATTAAAGGTAACGGTGATTTTTCGGGGTGGATGCTGATCTGTGTTTGTTTTTTCCAGCTGGACTATTACCTAACTGTAAGATGTCACTTCAAAATGCTTCTTTAGAGTGCAAATTTTTTTGTCAAGGACGTTTGATGCTTTGTATGCAGTTTATTTTATTATTATTTTGTTATTATTATTACTACTACTACTATTATTATTATTATTAGTAGTATTTAACTGAAGGGGGTCACTTTGAAATGTTTCTTCAGAGCGCAAAATTGTGTCATGGACATTACACGTTATGAACGATTTCCACTTTTTCCTTAGACTGGCATGTAATTTTTTTTTTTTTTTTTTTTTTAAATAATTATTATTATCTTTTTATAATTATCATTATTATTACTACTTCCTACGTTTTGTGGAGTTCGTGGGTGATTCGAACTGAGCATACTGTTTTGTTATGCTATATGTATACGTAAGTGCATGGTTGGTTCATTAATTGATTCTGGTTTTTCTTCATTGATTAAATGCTTTATTGTTTGTTTGGTTAAGGTTTGCTATGCTGACGAGACAATTGTATGCTGAGGACGCCGGCACAGCCTTTTGCAATGTTAACTAAATTTCATCTGCACTCATACAGACATTTACACATGCCATAATGTACATGCGCGCGCGCGGGCGTGCGCATGCACATACACTCACGCTGAAGCATTTATGGCTTTTCCAAAATTTCATGTGAAAAGCACTGCCATTCTCATTGGGATGTGTGGGGAAATGGGTTTTTTTGGTCCTATTTTAAGACAAATCTGGTGTCAACAATGTATTTCCAGAGAAAATAAAGTTGTTAAATTTGCCTTGACACAGGCTTATTACATGAACTCACACTGTAATTTGTTTATACGTATGAGAACCCCCCCCCCCCCCCCCAAACCGCCCCCACCCAAAAAAAACAACAAAAAACACACACACACACAACTAAAAACAAGAAGAAAGCACACAGTGACACACACACACAAAACAACACGCTAAAACATGAACATACAATAAAGAATAAGGCAAGCGCAGAACATCCAAATGCAGCGAAATCAACTCCAACAATATCTCAATTCAAACTGCCATTAATACTTAGGTGTGCGATAATCACATCATCAAGTCAGGCGACGCCCTCAGCAGGTCACTGAAGCACTGCTATCTAATATGACCTTCAACAGGAAAAAGGCTAAGGTCCGGTGGATCCCCTCTGCATGGTCACTCAGTTTTTAGCTGCCTCGGGGGAACTGACTACACATCCTGCTAATCTTTGCTCTCTTCACCATCTGACGTCTGGAGGTTCTCATCTTTGGTTTCTTCACCATCTGTCAGCTGGAGGTTCTCATCTGTGCTTTCTTCACCATCTGATGTCTGTACTGCCACTTCGGCAATGCATGCCCTTTCATCAACCCACTCCATCCTCGACAGTACCAATGCCAGTCGCTTGAAGGTAATGTCAGGCTCTCTCGAATCGTTAGCAATGCGTGCCAGAGCGTTCAACAGCTGACAAGAATAAAGCCAGGAGGATGGGTCAAAAACAACTCTGACAAGAGCCAGCATACACTGCAGGCAAACACGTAATCACATCACCTGCCATATCACAGAGAAACATACAGAAACAGTTGGGCCAATTTTATATAATATTTATTACATGTTGGAGTTGATTTCGTTTTGAAAGTTCCTGGCATGCCATTTCATGTCATCTGGTATAATCTCTCACACTGGGTCCTCAGATCGCCCCCCCCCCCTCCCCCCCCCCCCGCCTCCCCAACCTCCCTCCCTACCGAATTATTTGCTGAAACAAAATTCTTTGTAATGTAAACATAATCTGACATGCTGAACATAAAAATGCAACAAAAACATCTTGGCATGTCCAACTGTAAAGCATGCTCAGGAACACAAAACCATATCAGCTCCAACCTTCTTGAAAAAAAATAATAGACTTCCAAATGAAAGGCGCTTTTATTTCACAGTAACACCACCAATCTGAAACAGTATCTGATGACTTCATTTTCAAGCTGACCACTGTCTTTGGTTGTGAATCAGCCTGGGATTTTCCTGCTAATGAAATGAACTTGAAATGCTTCATTCATTTGTCTCTGTTTTCCTCTTGAAAAGCTTTTTCCAATGAAGAAAGTTCGTCCTGATTACCATCATCAATATTTTCTTCTCCAGCATGTAAGCTCTCTGCATTGCTGGTATCAGGAACTTTCTCTGTGTTACTGGTATCAGGAGCTTTCTTCACCTTCTGCTGTTTCACCTTCTGCTGTTTCATCTGATTCTTCTGCGGGTGGGGTTTCTGCTGCTGCACTATCATCACCTTCTGTTTCAACATTTTCAGCCTCTGCAGTGGTTTCGTCATTTTCTGTCCCACTACTATCAACTTCTACGACTGTTTCATCACTTGAAACTTCTACGGCTACGTCACCGCCCTCTGAACCTTCAACTTCAACTGTGACATCAGCACTCTCTGCTTCATCTTGGGTAGCCTCTTCCACAGCTTCTGCTGCTTCTGTTTCAGCACTATCAGCCGGTTCATCAGCTGCTGCTTCTGTTTCAGAACTTTCAGCCTGTTCACCACCTTCTGCTGGCGCTTCCGTTTCAGCAGTTTCAGCCTGTTCACCACCTTCTGCTGGCGCTTCTGTTTCAGCAGTTTCAGCCTGTTCAACAGCTTCTGCTGGTGCTTCTGTTTCAGCAGTTTCAGCCTGTTCACCACCTTCTGCTGGCGCTTCTGTTTCGGCAGTTTCAGCCTGTTCACCACCTTCTGCTGGCGCTTCTGTTTCGGCAGTTTCAGCCTGTTCACCACCTTCTGCTGGCGCTTCTGCTTCGGCAGTTTCAGCCTGTTCACCACCTTCTGCTGGCGCTTCTGTTTCGGCAGTTTCAGCCTGTTCACCACCTTCTGCTGGCGCTTCTGTTTCGGCAGTTTCAGCCTGTTCACCTTCTGCTGGCGCTTCTGTTTCAGCAGTTTCAGCCTGTTCACCACCTTCGGCTGGCGCTTCTGTTTCGGCAGTTTCAGCCTGTTCACCACCTTCTGCTGGCGCTTCTGTTTCGGCAGTTTCAGCCTGTTCACCACCTTCTGCTGGCGCTTCTGTTTCAGCAGTTTCAGCCTGTTCACCACCTTCTGCTGGCGCTTCTGTTTCAGCAGTTTCAGCCTGTTCACCACCTTCTGCTGGTGCTTCTGTTTCAGCAGTTTCAGCCTGTTCACCACCTTCTGCTGGTGCTTCTGTTTCGGCAGTTTCAGCCTGTTCACCACCTTCTGCTGGCACTTCTGTTTCAGCAGTTTCAGCCTGTTCATCAGGTGCTGCTTCTGGTTCAGCACTTTCAGTCTTTTCAACAGCTTCTGCTGCTGCTTCTGGTTCAGCACTCTCAGCCTGTTCAACAGCTGCTGCTTCTGGTTCAGTACTTTCAGCCTTTTCCACAGCTTCTGCAGGTGGTGCTGGTTCAGCACTTCCAATCTCTACTTCTATGTCACCGCCCCCCGAACTTTCAATTTCTACCTCGACTTCAGCACTCTGTACTTCAGCTGGGGCAGTTTCTGGCTGTTCCACGCCTTCCTGCACTGCCACAGCATCTCCCATGCTGATGTCAGAGAATTCGCTCAAATCTGGGATTCCGAACTCTCCTGTGTCACCTCCGCCGTCTGGCCCATCGTCCTGAGTTAATACTCGGCAAGTCAAGATCATGGACAGTTTCCTGAGTTCCTTGTTTGGCTCTTCCGTATTGATGGCAATTTTTCGCAGTACGGTCAACAACTGCAATGGTGGGACACACAGGAAAGTTGCACAGTGATGACCCAGTATAAATGTACACAGTGGAAGGAGGGAGGAACGTGGTTGTGAATGAAACAGAGAAAGAGAGAGAGAGAGAGAGAGAGAGACAAGGGTGGGGAGAACTATCAAAAGATAACAAGCACATTGCAAAAAATGAGATGATGAACAACCCCTTGCTTTAAGTTCCAGCTTGCTAACTTCACTGCTGTGGGCTTGATCCAGCAAACCACTTTGCAATTTCAGCAGTACCAACACCAATACTTGCCATATGTTAATCTAAATACACAATTTTCTACCTGCCACTTCTGGCTCAATGATGGCTTAATTACAGTGTGTGTGATGCATGTGTGTGTATGTTGCACATGCATGTGAGCATATATCATACATATGCAAACATGTGTGTGTATATGTCTGTGTGTGGGCATGGGTATGCCTTATGGCAACTAAACATATAAAAAAATCAAAATATTCAGTACATCCATCAATCCATAAACAGATACATATAACTGTGGACTCCAGCAATACTTCAGTTTCTGAATTCCTTATATTGGCACTATGCACTTGGTATTCATATCTGAACAGAAAATGAAACAGGATCAACGAGGGATTACTGACATAACAGCAGATAAAGAGTGTTGTGCAAACACTGTGCTCAAAGTGAACTCTTCAACCAATACCCGCCAGCCCTGTTCAAATTTGAACCTCACTGCCAAAAAACATGGCCAGCGGTTGCTTCTTCAGAGTTATCACCAACTGCAACACTATGAAACATCAGAAAGCTCTAATTCCTTCATCAAGCGAAGGACCCATTCCAAACCTGCCTCGAAACCAATGAAAATACACAATAAGCCAATATACCACTTTTGTGCTTGATATCCCTTTAGAAATGTGGATATACAAAGTAGTCCACTACATACAGACTGACAAAGCCAATGCTACACATGCCCCTAAATTGTGGGTGTGCTGTAAGTGTAAGTGTGTCGCAGTACATCTTGTGACAGAAAGGATTTAGTGTGAAAAGGAAATATCAATGCAAAGGATAACTGTATGAAAATATCAGTAAATATCAATAATGAATACAAGAATGGTATGCAGACATTTATAATTTCATCCACATCACCAATAAATGAAAATGGCAAACTGAGCAAGAGAAAAAGAACATCCAAAAAGACTTGAAAATAAATAAACAAACATATCAGGTGTAGTTTTGTCTTTTCAAAATAGCCTGTTCATGGTTTTATTTGTTCAATATGCCTTCACCCCATTCCAAACACACACATACACATGCACACCACTACTCAGACAAACCATAACAGACGTGATAGTGACAGCAAACCTTCACAATTCTTTCCTGCAGATTTTGCATGGGATAGCTGTATGGATGTAAAGGATGGTGCTGCATACACTCATCATGCACATATGCTAAAACACACACAAACACACACACACACACACGCTCAAACACATTGACATCACATACACTTTAAGAACTGCACTCTATTAATACCATTTGTCATTATCATCATTATGTGCACACTTGCGCAGACACAGACATCCACGTTCTCACAAATAGCCATTAAGCAAGCAATCACACAGGATACAAACATGCACAGACACAGACATGTGCATTCTCATAAATAGCCATTAAGCAAGCAATCACACAGGATACAAACAGGCACAGACACAGACATGTGCACATGCACACACACAGACATGTGCACATACACACACACACAAGAACACCTGACCACATTCTTATGAAGAGCCATTATATAAGAATTCTCACATGGTACAAATACAAACACACACATACAAATGAACAAGTGCACACATACACACATAATTATAGCCAATATGCATGCACTCTTAACATGGAAGAAACACACACACACACATACACTCACACACACATGAACACCCACACACACACATACAGCGGTTATGAACGCATACACACACACACATACACAATGCATGCACCCACACAGTACATACAAAGCACAAAAGGAACAGCTCACCTGCAGGAACTCTCCCAGGTCAACCTGTGCATTGCGATTGAGATCCACCTCACTGAGAATGTCGTGCAGCTGGTCCTCTGTGACTTTCTCTCCCATTTTCTGCAGCAGATATATGCTCTTCTTTAGCATGTTCAGTGCCTATAAGACTATCAACTGATGTCCTACCCAGAGTGTTGTCATAATGCCAATAAGACGTCCACTGATGTCCTGCATCTACTCCCATTTTTCCTTCATTGGAGTTTGGTTCAATAAACATAAACAGACTCTGAACATTTAGTTTCATGAGTCTGGATTATACCAAAAAACTCAAATGAGGATATGCCAGATAGGAAACTCCCTTCTTGATAATGATTTGCTAACTGGATCACATGGAGTGAGCATAAAAAGTGGGTTTGCTTCAATTGCAAAAAAGACATCTGAAAATTTGTCTAGCACAGACAGTGGTCCCAATCAACAGATTTACACAACTTTGCAAGCTGTTAATGGTAATTACAGATAGGTGTAAAGATGAGAGATGGATCTATCTTGTGTGATGATTTCTTTGAAGGTGATGACAACGACAGTGACGAAAATGACACCAACATTTGACACTTTGTTCAGTCCACAGATATCATTTTTGAGCGGCTGACTATGACAGTGACTGAAGGCACAGTACTTTCACATAGTATGGGAAGAGGAAGGAGAGAGAGTAGAGTGGACTAAGACGATAGGTCAAAGGCCAGACAGAGAGCGTGTATAGCAGTGTGGCCAGATATCATTAGTGAAGTGTCTTTTCAACTGCCGGAACGGACAACTGTCAACAATCCAAACTCAGGGTTGACAGACAATGGATGGAAAACATGTAGTTTTGGGGGTTTTTCTTCATGCTTTTTGTCACTAATAAGTCGACAGACTCATTAGTAGAGGGGGCAAACCAGATGCACAACCAACACTTAACTGGCTCAGTTAAACCAGGAGGCAGTTAGCATCAACAAAAAGCTTCCCCCTCTAATGGAAATGTTCTTATGTGTAATAAAAGCTCGACTGCTTAGTTTCTGAGAACATGAAAGGAAATTTTCTATCTAAAATTACGTTTAAATAACATACATACCGTGACCCAACTAGTGCAGACTCCGGCAGGGGTCTGACATTCCTGTCCTGTGCAAACTACTATCCGCCTATGCAGAGAAAACGAAAGCAATAGGGCCAATAACCTCCCGGAAGTAGGTAACCTCCCCTTTGTCCTGCTAGCTAGCGCCCTCTTTTTCCGGCAGCCATCAGGACTCCTGTTCCTGTGCTCTTCATACGGCTAAGTTTTTTCTTATCTCAACACACATCTGTCATTATTTGGACAGTTATTCACTTACATGTTTACAAGAGTTGTGACTGTCATCATAAACTTATAACCAGTTTAATTTTCTTCTACAGGCATGATCTGACAATAAGCATGCTATTTCCAGCTAGCTTTTTTTTCTTCTTTTTTTTTTTTGGAGGGGGGGAGGGGTCATTCTGTGAAAGTGGAAATATATTTTTTTATGCACAAAAATTATCTTCATTTTAAAATGCCTGAATAGTTATTAACAATAAAGATAATTAGAGAAAAGCCCAGATTCAGAATCCACATTCATTGCTTGTCACAAGAACATGTACTTTCTTATCTTCAAAAATTTTAACACAATATTTTCTAAAAAATTAAAAAAAATCATTATGCCTGAATCCTCAAAATGGCCTGGCAAGGGCAGAGCACTTTTTTTCCCAACAAAATTTTCAGGCATTGAACCAGTTAAACTTAACACACTAGCAGCTGCATGAACTGTCTGTATAAGCTCTCATTCCTCCACAACAATACACTGACAAACCATTCTTAACATGTTATCAGATATACATTTTCCCCCCCTTTCACTATCAGGTATCAGGTATAGTCACAGTCTCTTTTTATACCCGTACCCTTGTTAATACAGTGATTTCAACTTAATGCAAGGTGCTTCTTCAGCAAAACAGCAAGAAAATGCACAAGCCTGCAAAGCATTCATACTATACAAGCGTATTTACTTGACTGTGACAGTTTTATCTGAAGCAGAAAGTGCAAAATTTACACCCACCTTAAAATACCTCCTCAGGTCGTTGATCGTGACAAAACCCTTGTTCTGGTAATCCAATGACTTGAAGCGCTTGACGTACTGGTTGATCTCGTCCTTGGTGAAGTTGAGGTGAGCCTCCACCATCTGCTTGATGTCCAGGCCCATCTCACGACGCAGAAACTGGTCCGCATGCTCCAGCTCCTCCTGGAGGAGTAACGTTTCAAATTCAGTTTGAAGATGGTGTCAAAGCATTCGTACTGATCTTTACATAAACCTAATGCACTGGTTAGACCTTCTACAGTAAAGTATAGGCCAACTAACACCAAGGTACGTACACAATCAAGGCACTTTCTTCCACAATCAAAAGCAGCACAAGGGTGCATGCAAAATCTGGAGACGAGGAGCGACATCATCAGTGACACAGGACACAAGGAGGGCGCACAAAGAGGGACAGACAGAGAGAGGGAGACAGAATGAAGCAGAGAAAATAGGAAGGGAGAAGACAGCATGTTCAACACTTCTCTCCATCAACGACAATCTCTATAATGCTAAATCAGCTTTCTAAAACTGTGCTGCCTCTCTCCGAGAACGTGAGTCAAATACAGTTATACCTGTGTACGTCACATGAAAAGACACAAATAAGACCGTGTGAGTCATTTTTCTTCTGTCTGTACAGCTGTCTCTCCTCTCTCCTGTGTGGGAGTACATTGTGCATATGCATAATAAAAATGATGTATACTAAGTTGACAACTAGGAGGCCTGACTGCACTGGCTCTAAGTGCTGCAGCTAAGTGCTGTTGGGGGGCTAGTTGGCCTTTGGGGATCATCCAGCAGAGCCCTCTTGGCTGAGAAAGTGGGAATGTAACTTGGGCAAGACACTCTCCACTGTAATCAAATTCTAGCTCAGATGGTTTGAAAGCAACTGCTTCCTCTGATGTTCAAAGCTGGACACGACTGACTATGATAAAAAGAAACAGCAACAAAGTGAACAAGACAGCTGATTCACCCCCACCCCTCACACCTGTTTCCTCGCCTCGTCCCAGCCCAGCTCCTGGCCCATGATCTCCACAATGCGGGGCAGGGCCTCTTTGGCGGCATATACATTGGTGAAGGCCAGGCGTGTGCGACGGGCCAGTACATCAATGGCACGACAGGCATACTCCCGCACCGCATATTTCACCTGTAGACAGTCCAGTCAAGTTGGGTCATTAGCAAACACAAAAAGTAGAAAAATTTAGAAGCAGACCTGCCAACCCTTAACAAGAATTCAAAGCAGCATTGTCATCTGAGCACAGCAAGCCAGTGTCTGACATCTGCAGCACCAACACTTTATCTTAGTCCCACTGGCATTCTGAAAAAACGAAAAAATTGATGGTGTTCCCACTTTTTCAATTTGACATGGCTGGAGGTGAGAGAGAGAAAGATTGAGTAAGTAAGCAAACAAAATCTATAATCCTGTTGAAAACTGATGGAGGCTGCTCTCATGAAAGATGCAATCTTTATAAGACCTATGTTCTTTAAGCATTCCCTAAAACTATTCTACATTGTACCCCCCAAAATGGAGTATGGCTGCCTACATGGCGGGATAAAAACAGTCATACACATAAAAGCCCACTCACGTACAAACAAGTGAACGTGGGAGTTGCAGCTCAGGAATGAAGAAGACAAAAAAGAAGAAGAAAAATTATACATAGTATTTTCCACCTTTTTTCCCCTGACCATTCTAATGATGTTGAGTTAACTTTGCTCATTTAATCATTTTCTAAATTTTTTACAAAAACTGTCAGAGAAATGGCTAACTTCAGTCCTGTTTTTTTCCCATGCAAGAAGGTTAAAATGGGCAGTAATTAAGTTTTCTCAAACAATTTTATATTCAAACATAGTTCGCCTTTGAATCAAATCTCAAATGACTGACAAATAATTATACAGTGAATATCATCCTGTAGTCCAGCACTCTGAAATGAAACAACGACTGACCTCCCCTTCGATGTAGGCGTACTCTTCGTGTAACCTGCGACCAAGCACTGGCCATCGCTTGCCTGTCAGGTTGCACATCTTGGCCACCTTGAAGGCCTTGTCTCCGTAGGTATTGGCCAAATGCTGGGCCACCTAGCACAGTAAGAAACATCACTACAGTCACCCTACTTCAAATCAAATCAACTCATGTTGCTTACATCCCGGCCAAACCGCAAAGGGGTCATTTCAGTTCTGGATGACCTTGATTACTGAGCAAAAAACTTACAATGGGGTAAAAAAACAACTTCATCATTGACAATATCAACATCACAACATATATTAAATAAAGAAAGAGAAATAAAGATGCCATTTTAGACTAACTCTGTTGTAAAAAACACCTAATTTTTTAGTACCATAACAGGAAAGTGACTGGAATAGTTTGCAGAGCGTATCTAAAAATACAACTATTTTCTTAAGCGGATTGGTAATGAAAAGGGTGACTGGAGAGTTGATGTGCTTTGTGCATGTCAAGCAGTGGTGATAAAATATTCACAAATCAACACAGTTCCGCGATTATTTCACAAGTGAAACAGATATAGATCTAAGTTTTAGTTGAATTCTTATACTGTCTTTTGACACGAAAAAGAGCTATACACCAGCATATGAGTACTCAATACCTGATGTTCGAAAGTTCTGACAATAGATAAACAACACAGAACCTCAAATCAAATCAAATCAAAAACACTTATCAATCCACTTTGGAAATTCATGTCTCATTTTTTCAACAAAGCTGAAGTCATAATCTGAAGCATGTGAAGCATACACAAGGAAGAAGGAAGAAATGAATGAACAAGCCATTACCTTTTGTCCACAAGGTCAATCTTGTAGCAGAGTTGGATAAACAAAAAAATAACAACAAAAAGTTGAGAGCAGAAAGGCAGAGTGGGCACAGTGGGAGGTCTGACCTGGTTCTCCACACCAAAGTCCTGCACCAGGCGGATGAAGAGAGTGGGGGACCAGCCGTGGGCACCGTCCAGCAGCAGCCCCTTGGTGCAGCACTTCCTGGTGGCCTGCAGGTTGCAGGCGATCACAGCACGGTCCACTGTCTCCTCCGCCATGTGGCGGTACGTCGTCCACTTGCCCCCTGGACACAGCATCCCGATTCACACTTTCAAATTCTGTTATTTCTTCTCCTTCATTTTATTATCATTATCAACTTTTTTTCTCTCTCATCTTTCTGGGGTTTAGCATATAATTCACCTCTTCGTCATCTGCTTTCTTGTACAGACTATCATGGTGAAAACTCCTGAAACCTACAGCCTTGAAAAGCTTGACCACAGGGGTGTCAGACAATATTGTTAAATTCCACTTCAAGTGAATCATATTTCTTTCCCTGTAGAATGTACACTTGGGGTATTGGAAGTGAAAGCAAGGTGGACTGCTGTTATACTTACCACAATGAAACTTTTGCTTTTATGATTTATAAAGTCTTCTTTGTTGCAGTATTTCATGTCATGTGCTGGAATCATGTTCTAATCAAATACCCCACAGAGGTTTTATAGCTAAGAAGACATAAATCTAAATATCATCACACTTTATGCATCATGATTGTCATTCACACTGCATGATTGTCATTTTCTTATGTTGCACCTTATCAGTCATTCTTTTTCCTCCTTTAATTACAGTCAGAAAATTCATTAAAAATCAGAATCATATCTGTATTCAGGAGCTAAACATAAATAAGAAAAGCAAGGCATATTAATCAGCAAGAGACCGTAATCAAAGTAAATCTTTTTTTTTTTTTTTCTACACATCTTTGTGTTTTCAGGGGGAAAAAATAAGGTCCCTCTTTCTCTCACAAAATACATATGCTAATGCACACATACACACACGCATGCCATACTTAAAAGTCAGCCAGGTGTTGTTATGTAATCTGACATTAGCACAGACAGTGTAAACAAAGCCCACTGGGGTGGATGGGCATGTTGGCACAGACAGACCTGCAATAGTGATGAGCTTGTTGTCAGCCACCTCGATGATGTGGTTCCTGGCAATGGACTGGGTGTTCTTCTTGTTTGGGTCTGATACCAAGGGCCGGATCCCACTCCAGGCCGACAGCACGTCACCACGACGCACTGAAAGCAAAACAAGGCTGGTCCTGACATGTGTTTTTGTTTTACTGGTTTAGCTGTCTGTATGGATTTGACTTGTTTGCTTATCTGCTTAGCTCTCTTTCAGTCTGCTTAGCTTTGTTTCAGTTACTTATCCATCTGCATATCTCAAGTATGTATTTGCCTACTTTCTATTCCTTATCTGCTTAATTCTTTTTTTTAAATTTTTATTGTAATGTTGTTAACTTGTTTTATCTTCATAACTAGCTTTACAATAGCTCACTACATCTACAAAACCTTTTTTAATATACTAACTTCAGTGCCATACACATGAATGAACAAAAAAACAAAAAAAAGAAGAAAAATATCACATCACCAAGTTACATATGACACTGACCAGCTATGGTTTTGCATTTTATCTGAGAAAGTGAAAGAGACACAATCTAACAATCTCTACTGTCCTTAGCACCCCCCACACCCCCACCCCCTCCCTTCCCAAAGAAATACAAGTGAGAGCAGGGAAGAGTTTCAGAGTATGGAATAAAAGAGTTAACTCGTTACCAATCATATTTAAAGGAAATTTTCTTCCTAAAATTACGCTTAAGTAACATACTTACCGTGACCCACTAGTGCAGACTCCGGAAGGGGTCTGATTCCTGTCCTGTGCAAACTACTACTCGCCTATGTGGAGAAAACGGAAGTAGCTATGGCCGATAATCTCCCGAAGTAGGTTACCTCCCCTTTGCACCCCTGACTAGCGCCCTCTTTTGACGGCAATTCCCCGCAACCAGCGCAGCATGCAGGGAGAACAGAAAGCAGGGAGGAACGGGAGGGTCTTAAATGTGGGTCACGGTAAGTATGTTACTTAAACATAATTTTAGGAAGAAAATTTCCTTTTAATTACACATACTTTACTGTGACCCACTAGTGCAGAATGGCACAACAAGGTGGAGGGCTCATCTGTTCTATTGTCAGTGCGCTGTGATGGCCTGTTGTACGACCACCGCAGAGGCAATGCCTCTTGAGCCATCATCCCTAAAGCAATCATCCCTCAAGTAGAATTCAATGAAGGTAGCAGGGTTTTTCCAGCAAGCAGCCCCCACGTCTTGTAGCCGTGCTGAGTGGGCAAAGGCAAGGGAAGAGGCCCATGCTCTGACTTCGTGAGCTCTGGCTGAGGGGGCATGTGCAAACGGGTCTGAGTTTGAGTGGTTGAGCTGGCAAAACCACTCGCCAGGGGTGATGGGGCTCAGAGATAGGGTGTACTGCGTCACCTAAGGATATTGGTTTGGGCAAAGAAGACGTAGGCCCGCAGCTGTATAATGGGAGAGGTCTGTGGACCACAGCTGTGCTGAGAAATGTAGCGCAAAGAGAACTGGGTCAGTGTGTTGAATCCACTTTATTGAGAGCCTTTCCAATCAAAGGAAGGGAAGGAAACACATACCCAATAGGGTTGTCTCACTTCAGCACGGTTGAGCGTCAATGCAAGGAGGTGCACATGCGGCTTGATCTGATGATTCCACATCGGTTGTGGGCCGATAGTGGAAGTGATATATGTGTTTGAAGGAAACTGTGGCATGAGACAGAGGTAGCCCACCATGTTGGGCTTGCCTCAGGCATGACAGCCAGTTCTGTAGAGCTCCTTCATGTGAGCTGAAAGGTGACAGGCGCTCGAGCCCCCACTTTTTTGTCGCTACCAAAAAAAACAGCACTGGCATGCTGCCTATGCATAGAATGGTGGACATTTGGCAAACAAGAGATTTGAGGTCCCTGGTGTCTCTGGGATAAGCTGTGTAACTGCCCAGGCAGGTACCATCACGAAGGGGCATACAGAAGGCTTGGTGGCTTCTCTACCCGAGTGTGGCATGTTGGAGCAACCTGCAGAATGTTGCTGGCAGTCAATGGCTGGGTTGGATCAGGCTGTGGGAGTGCACTTCATGTGCCTCCAGGTCACTGAGTCTCTTTCCGTGGTGGAATTCCTAATGAAAGAGGGTTTCCACGGGGAAAATTTTCACTGAAGGTACTTTAGTGAGAAAGGGGACCAGATCCATGACAGGCCTCTCTGGCTCTGTGTGGTGTGCACTAAGTCTGGGATGGAGCCGAGCGAGGGTAGGGAGAAAAGTGGCTCTAGATGTGTTGTACTGGCCATTTACATCAAATCAATGATCTGACATACGTTTACAGTATGGCTAACAGCAACGTGAGAGCTGTATTATCAGTGGTTTCTGAATTGCAATGGGAAATTGTTTGCATCTTAGTCTTTCATGAAGGACTATGTCTCTCACACTAGAAGTCAAATTACACTGGGACTTAGTGCTGTAGCCTTGGGGGCTAACTAGCCTTTGGGATCCGTCCCAATGGTGACAATCCTAAGGCCCTCTTGATCGAGGGACTGGGGATGCAACTTGGGCAAAACACTCTCTACTATAAATTGTATAAACGAATTCCAGCCCAGATAGTTAGGACAGAAGTTGCCTCCTCGTACACGACTGATTATCATATACTGGTCCTAGGAGGACACCAATCATCATGGGTAAATCAGGAAACAGCTGCTGTGTGCTCAAGGGATGAAGGTGTCCACCATGCAGGTTCTGCTGAAATGTAAGGAAGCGGAAAGGATGTGACGGGGTCCTGTGGGGCAACCGTGTGTCTGAAAGACATGGTGCTTGCTTCCGAAGTGACAACAAAGTCATCCTCTGACAGGCCCTTGACTGAAGACTGGGGCTCCATGATGGGATAGCCTGTCTAGGCTAGAAACCCCTGGAAGTGTCTCATTGGAAAGACAGTACTTGAGAAGGAATGCCCATCTGTAACCACAGCAGTGGTTGTGTGTTGAGGCTGAAAGGGTCAGGCAGGGAAGACCAAGTGCAGAAAGTGCTTTCGAACGCCAATTGTTTGAGACGTTGATGCTGGATCTCTGTTCAAGCAAGGTGATGGGCCGAACAAATGGGCTTGAATGCGGCATCTGCCGTGCTGGTAAGAGTGGGCAGAAAGGTGCGCCCCTGTGGCTAATGAACGGTTCGTTGTGCTTTGTGAGACGCATCCGTCCTCATCAATATGCCTTTTCTCCCGAGTATAGAGGAAAACAATTATTACCCAGGCCTTCTGCTACTAGTGAGGAGTGGAAGAGATGGACTTAGGGTGATTGTCTCCTGCCCAGTGGGCAGTTTTTCGGCCTGCTAAAACTTGGAAGGCAAATACATACACCCCTTCATGGGAGGGCCAGCTAGGATGTAAGGCCCGTGTGGAGCTGTTGGCACAACCACAGTGGTGCAAACCAAGGGTTGTTGTAGGCAAAGAAGGGAAGAAGGGATGCCTTACAAACCTGGAAGGAATGAAGGGCATGTGTGTCCAGAGTGGCACCCTGAAGCTGGACTGCCTCATCCCTCCTTGTACCAAGTAAGGGCATCTCTAGCCCTGTGGGTGAGGAGGGAGTGTGTGTAAGTCCCTCGGGGCCAGCTGCAGCAGAGATGTGGATGTGGCCAGGAGCATATGTTCAAGCTTGCACAAGACAGTTGTGTCTCTGTATGTAGTAGTCCTCCAAAATGGAGTGAGAAAACTCTGTGCTAAGATGTGTACAAATATGTACATAGGATGTACGTAGACTTCAATGAGAGAAGATGTCAGGGAATGTCATCATGCCTATAGATCAATGCACGAAAAAGAACACATGCACAAGCATGTATGTAGCAAACATGGATATACTCAAGTAAATGGGAATGTGAACTGAAAAAGTAATGCAAAATGTCTAATAGATATGTACATACACATGTGAAGACTGTGCTTGTATGTAGACGCACAGTCCTGAGCCTTATGTACAGAAGTGTGCAAAAAAAATATGCGCATATATTGCTGAGATAGAAAATCTCAATGTATAGAGATAGGGGGGTGAAGAGCCCAAAAAGTTGAGTGGCACATAGCCTGAGAAACAGAGGAAGGAAAACAGAGGTTGTCAGTAGCTGATAGAAGCTGCTGCATAAAGCCCTCAGGTGGGCAGCAAGGTCCTATGAGAATGCAAAAGAACATCGCTAGTGGTCAGTAAAGGGGGCTGGAGTGACTTGCTGTGTGAGTGCAAGGGAAGTAACTGTGTTGCCTACTGCCCAAGTTTCAAAAGCGGGGTTGCCTCCCTTGGCGCCGAAAAATTGGCGAAGTAGAGGCGGCCTCTTCAACACATATCCCCTTTTGTTACGCTTCCATGCTGTAGTGGAAGGAATGTCATGTTGCGTGTGGGAGTCTGTGGTTTGATGCCACAATAACCAACACGGGTGAAGTGGGCCGCAAGGGAGGTAATAATAATGTCCCTTGGTGCCGAGGTCAATGATGAGAAGAGGTGCAACTTTTGTGTTGCACGTCCCCCTAGCGGACCACCTTCCTCCCTAAGTAGAGGGAGGGCTTCCCCGTCTGAATCGGTCGCCACTGGACGAGAGACAGTTGAGGGCGTGCCACATGAAGGAGCCGCAATTTGTGGCCGCAGACGTCATGTAACGTAGACAGTATGAGATGCTGACTGTCAGCTGGGGCTTGTGTCTGAGCCACCACTGGCTGGGTAACAGCAGAGTCTGTCGCAGTGTGGACGAGGGGCAATGCTAGTGCAAGGGAGGTAACCGCGGTGCTCACTGGCAGGGGTGCCGAAGCGGGGGTTGCCTCCCTTGAATTTGAAATTCGGAGCAAGGGGAAGGGTGCATGCATGTGTGTGTCCCCTAGTGGGTCACCTTCCTCCCTACCTAGAGGGAGGGCTTCCCTACCCGAAACGGTCGCTGTTGGACTTGAGACAGTCGGGGCATGCCGTGTGAGTGGCGAGTGTGCGAAGTGGAAGACGTTAAGTCCGTGTTGGATTCCCTGAGAGAGAGCACACTCGTTCCTTGAAATTATGGGCATGGGGAAAGAGATAGAGGAGGGCGACTTGCGCACCGCTGACTGGCAATGCCGAGAAAACGCAGAGCGCGTTGAGACCGATCGCGGAGCGACTGAATGAAAAGAAACGACACCACTGACCTGAATATGATGAAACAAACCCTGAGAAGCCGCCAGAGGAGGCGTAGGAGGTGGTGGTGGTATGGAGTCGACTGGAGGGAGCGGAGGCAGTGGAGGAGGTGGAGGGTTAGCATTGTAGATGAAGCCCGAGGTTGAGGGCCCGGTGTCAGATCATATCATGTCAATATGAAGGCCTTTAGGCCTGTAAGGCCTTTTGCCTGCTGGAAATGGGGGGAAGTGAGAGCCCCCATCATTGTATAGAGATTTTTATAATCTAATAGTGCGCAAGGCTTATTAAGGTGGACCACTGCGTCATTTTTAGCTAATTTTTGTCTCTCAGGAACTACTAAAGATATCTGCATGAAATTTGGTACACATACTCAGGATGTTAATATAGACACCTGTGCTAAGTTTGAAGATTATAAGTCAAACAGATATGAAGATATGATAATTTTATCATAAAAATACACACGGTTATTTGGCCCATTTGCAGCACTGAACACATGCATTACATAATGATTCTCATCATTTCCACAGTTTGTTTTGACATCATTTAGTGCAATGATCACAAAAGCAGATGCCCATTGTCCACAAGCATTGTTCTCTGTCTTGTCAAAAACGCATAAAATTATGCATTCACGTTTGTATGCTTTAGTCACTTGCTATGAAAAAAACTACTAGAGGTAGAGAGTTCTAACTATGTTCATTGCACTCAGCACAAATTTTTACATCAGTGTGCCTAATTTTATGATAATATTTTCACTGTATCAATTGTTACACGTGGGCCACTGACGCACCTGCAGCAGAAATTCAACTTTTGAGAAAAACGCCTTCAAAGATTGTGTTGAGAACTCACAAACTGCAACCCATAGTTACACACTAAAAAATAATACACAGGAAAATAGCACTTGGCCAATATCACTAAGTGGTGAGAAAGAGTTTTTTTTTCAGTTACTTGATTGTTCAAAATGCTCCTGGGGCGTATACTTCTCCCTCATCTGCCCGTCGATGTTCACGTTCCCGACGTCTCACAGTTTCAATTTTTTTCCTCTTTTGTTTTGCTCTGTCAGAGGATTTTCTGGTTGCTGTTTTGACCCTGAGCATATCTGATTTCTCTGCAAACATCTCTGCATTGCTCCCAGCCACAAGATCCAGTTCAGCAAGCACATCCAGAAGGGCGGTAGATCCCTTATTGTATCGCTGAACGCAGACTGCCACAGCAGAGTGGACTGTACGGAGGCCAGCCCATCGCTCCTTCGGATATGTCCTCCACACCATGGAATGGAAAGACTCATTAGAATTTTGAGTCTTTCCAGCCAGACAGCGCTCCAAAAGTTGGGGGTCACCAAGGCGTTTGTAGACCGGTACAAGCGCATCAACGAGGTCACGTGGGAGGGGATTTGTGTGGGGTCTTGGTGGTTGGTTGTTGGCCTCAGCTCTTCTAAAAAAGCACCAGGAATCCTTTCCTGCTGGACATCGCAGGTGATGGGGATCATCATCGGTGCTAATTGTGTGGAAAAATGATGCCCACACTGCCTGCTCCATTTTGCTGAGGTCCCCTGCGTGGTCTTTTATAGCCCGCCCATAGTAGTTGGTGAGCTGCTTTATCCTTTTTTCTGTCAGCTTCCCTCTTCCTCCTATGGGCTGCTTGATGGCTTTTTGTTTTTCGACTAGATTTCGTAGCGCTGTGCCCATCCTTTTCGTGACATGGTTCACGCACTCAATCTTTTCCACCAAAAAGCCATCGCCATATGGAGCTGACTCGTTGACCGCAGCATGAGCCTTCGCATCCCCATCTCCAAGCAGATGCTTGTATCTGAAGTTGTGCAGCTCCACCGACCTTCCAAACATGATGACAGCTGCTTTGGTCTCCATGGCAGCAGAAAAACAGCTGCAGTTCTTTTGACAGTCAGGTTCATGTTTCTCCCACCATTCAGCATATCCTGGATCGTCTTCAGCAGGGCCTTGCTCACAAGCCTGGCAGTAATTGCTCAGCACAGCATAGTCCAGGATAAGTCCACTAAAAATTTCGATGACAGTGGCAATTCCGTTGTGGGAAGTCCTTCCTCTCCGATGCCAACTGCCATCAAAAGAGACAGAGATGTCTAAGCAGCCATCATCTGATGGCTGACCTAGACCCATCTCTGCATAGGCTTCCCGCACATGGTAAGCTGCATCCTGCAGGTGTGTGCTGGCTGCTCTGCTTGCACCCTCACTATATTTTTTTTGGTAGTGAAGCCATGTTTTTTGGTGCATGGGTCGTGGCATATTCACCATACCAAAAAAACGGCATAGCTGGGTGTAGCCAATCCCAGTTGCAGAAGCAGCAGCAACAAGGCGACGGTTGATGTCAAAACCTGTGTAGACAGTCCCCGTCTTCAGCGATGTCATGGTCTGTGTCCCTGGAATCACAGCGCCACAGGAAACACACCTCACCTCCAGACTGCATGCTGACCCCATCCTCTTTGTCTCATCTTCAAATACAGAGACCTGAAAAAAAAAATCAAATGTGTGAGAATTGAAGGTACAAAAGAAAGAATGAGAGAGAGAGAGAAAGAGAGAGAATAAAGAGACTCAGACTGACAGTTTTTTTTTTACACACACACACACACACACACTGACAGTATGTCAGACTCAGTAAAAATCCACAGAAATATTACTTGGAAAAGTATTTCAATACTTGAGAAAAATAAAAACTGCCTCTGAAAACAAAAATCAAAGAACTTGAAAAAAAAGAAGTAAATCAATCGGCTCACAAAAAAAGAAGAAAGGTATTCAGATGGCTTTTTTTCTTTCTTTTTTTTTATTTTGCAATGAAACAAAACAAAAACTCCTGAAATAAAATAGAATACTATATTATATTTATTAAATATTATATATCTGTAGACTATTATATTATTTTCCACAAACCTTTGATATGCATTTTCCACAATGAACTGACGACACCAAGCAGTCCAATGTTGACACATCAACGATGATGTTCTGTGAGGACTGTGGCTGTCCCGAGCGAAGTTGTACTTCGGGAACTGATGCACTTTTTTTTGACGGTGGTTCTTCGTCTGAACTGGAGTCACTGTCACCCGTACACACATGTTTTCTGGTGAAAATGTCCAATTTTCTCTTCGAACTGAGAAGCGGCGTGCTTTCACTGACGCCGGTCGATGTCGAAGGCACCGCTAAGTCGGTCGCTGTTTCGGCAGACTTTTTTTCAGCTTGTGTTGTAATCTTTCGCTTTCTCTTCTTTTTGCCGAAAGCAAAGACAGTCCTAAACTTCTTTCCAGCGTGTCTTGGCATTGTCCGTGACTTTTAGTAGAAAATTTTGATCAAAATCTTAGGCAACTGGTGTGTCGATTGAAACCGTGATGAAAACAGACGCCATCTTGGAAAAAGTCACATGACCGATTGGGCCAATGGGCTATTTTTTTACTCCAACAAGCCAATCAGAAACCTCGACTCAGCCACAACCCCTAAAAAATGCCTCTCGGGTTCCTTCGGATTTGCTCTTCGTGTGTTTCCGTGAGTGGAATTTTCCACAGGAAATGGCAATGAGAAGACAGACCGGTGAATGACCTTCACACTGATACCAAACAAGATGGGGTTTCCAAACCAGATCGCGAGCACCAGGCTGTCCAAATCGATGCAAACTTCGAGTTTTTTGTCACATTCGCTCAAACTTCACACACACCCAGGTCAGAAAATGATTTTATTTGCAATGAAATCGGTCAAATTGAGCAAAATGGTTGACAGAAATGCAAAGAAGAGACATTGTTTGACCAAATACAAGTATAATCCCAAAACACGTTTTTTTAATGATTTTTGGTGAAAAACCTATGCCGTGGTCCACCTTAATGAGTAATGAAATGAGTTTTGTATTTTAATTTTTGAAAGTAAGTGCCAACACGATTTTTCTAAGTATTCACTGTGCCCGCCGGTCGATTGTGATCGCACCTCAATATGAGCTCAATCGCCCAATCGGGCCAAGTAGTTTTGTGACCTGTTGTGATTCATCATGAGACACAACACGAGAGCGCCAAAGAATCGATAGACAGACAGAAAATACGAAAACTCTTAGCCGAATGCAGAACACAGGAGCAGGAGTCAAGATGGCTGCCGGAAACAGAGGGCGCTAGTCAAGGGTGCAAAGGGGAGGTAACCTACTTCAGGAGGTTATCGGCTGTAGCTACTTTCGTTTTCTCCGCATAGGCGGGTAGTAGTTTGCACAGGACAGGAATCAGACCCCTGCTGGAGTCTGCACTAGTGGGTCACGGTTAAGTATGTGTAATTAAATTGATAAATCAAAAGTTCTCTAATAGTCATGTAATGATCTATCATGAATGAATCAGCGCAGTTTTACAATAACATTTTACTGCAGTCATTAGAGAAAAATGAATTATTATTTTTAGCTACATTACTTTCAAACAGAAAATTCATACACACAGTCACACACACACACACACACATGCACACACACACACACACACACATAGAAACTGCATATCTGTGCACTGACCTTCAACATCAGGACTGAGGTAGTTCCTGATCTCTTTCAAGATGAACTGGATGTCATCTTCTGTGGGCTGGGGATAGTCGGTAATGTCACAGGGACTGTCAGTGGTGCCTGCAGCACAACACCAAAAACAATGTACTGCAACATCCACTCAGACTCATAGCCTAAGAACCCTTAATAAAAAATTTTTTTAAAGTTTAAATGGACATTCTCTCCCCACCTTCCCCTTGAAATTGTGTTTAATATGACATACAATTCAGACTCTTACAGGGATCTGATTTCTGTTTTGCGCAAAATACTAATCCATACAGAAACAGTTACAAGTGAAAGTAACTCCAAACTAGTAACCTCTCTTTGTGTCATTATCTCCCTTCCAATATCTATACAGCACCCTCTTTACAGGCAGAGCACAAAAAAACTGGAAGTTAAAAAGTAGGTCAGGTGGGTATTTGAATGGGAAATGGTAAGTATATTATTTCAAACTTATTTCTTTGGAAAAAATTCCCAGAGTTCATGTTTTATCAACATGATCACTGCAATTCAGTTGCACAAGCCAGTTTGGTTTTCCATCTATATACGTGTCTGTGTACATCAATAAATTATGGCCATGGATGTAAGACAATGGCATCTGAGTTTTACTCAGATAATTTACTGCCCATCCCCTTTATGAATGTAGCCAGAGAAAGCAAAAGATAGCACTGAAGATGCGAGTGCTGGAGCAAATAATTCTTTTTCTTTCAATGGCAGTGATGGAGTAAATTACTTTTTTTTAAAGGCAATAACTCTTACCCATGCTGTGTTTAACTGGCAATATCCATTGTTCTATTCTGAGCTCATTTATTCACTTGTATATTTTTGTCTCTGCCATGACTTGTGATCATTATAACCCTCCCTGATTATATCTCTGTTTGTGTCTGTTGTTTTTTTCTGTGTCTGATGAAAAATATATATATTCGTACAATTCAATGCATGATACAAATAATCAAGAATTTCTTTTTTCTTCCTTTTTAATTAAGCAGATTCCATTACCCAAAAGTTCCAATGAAACTAGAAATGGCACAATACAAATAAGTAAGCTGATTTGATGAACAATAAAATCCAACAAAAGTGCAAGACACCAACACAACAGAACAAAGAGAATATGTACGAACCTGCAACAGTTACATTCTGCCACGGCAGGAAGAAGATCACACGACCATCACTTGTAGAAGGATCAAGCAGACCCATGCTTTCTGGACTAAAAAATAAAATGCGAAACACCTATAAATTTTTCACTGTGTGGCAAAATGTTTAATTTTTTTTTAAAAACACAGAACTTGAAGCTGATACAACTCTGCCGTCAATGAAAAATCTGACAAGCAAATAACACATTTAGCTTAAAACATCTAGACGGTTCTTTACATGACAGGTCATGAACAAGATACAGTTAATGTTAATACAGTTCCTGACAAGATTTGTAATCACAAACACAGCATAAAGACCTGATCACTCGATTGTAGAAAAGGGAACTGTGACACAACATGAACACGAGACTGGATGTTTCTGACAAGTTTCTATCATCCAACGGTATCAGTATTTTATTTCAGAAGCCTCAATCTGTGAAATCTCCTCACTGAAAGCTCTGAAAAAAATACAGCAAAATTTTCCACATCATTTACACACAGCCACCTGCCGCACATAGAAAGTATGCACATTTTAAAACTACACCCAGCAACTTGTGCTGATGCTGCTGCTCACCTGTAGTAGTCAGGCAACACAACATGGACACCAGAGCTGGGCTGGCAGATGTTCTTGACGGTAGGTTCGCCCAAAGTGCGAATGCTGTCGGTGTAAGGTCCTGTGGCGTTCACCACACACTTGGCCTTGATGTCCCACTCCTTGCACGTCAGCCGGTCTCTGACGCGGGCTCCGCACACACGCTCATTGCCATCGCTGTCTGTTTCCTTCAGGATATCAATCACTTCTGTGTAGTTGGCCACTGAGGCGCCGTATCGCACAGCTGTCACTGCCAGAGCCACGTTCATTCGGGCATCGTCATGCTGACCTGTTGGCAAGCCATAACATCATCTGAGATGGTGTATTAGGATCACAGTTTTCTGGACACTGGGCTTCAAACATGTAATCATGATGACAAGTGAATAGTTCCATTTGTTCAGCATCATTCTTTTCATTCCTTAACTTGGAGTGTTAACTTTGAGAAGAGAGAGAGAGAGAGAGAGAGAGAGAATCAGTATCAGTATCTCAAGAAGAAGTCACTGCGTTTGGACAAATCCATATACGCTACACCTCTGCCAAGCACATGCCTGACCAGCAGTGTAACCCAACGCGCTTGAGAGAGAGAGAGAGACAGAGAGAAAGTGTGCGAGAGTGAATGAGTGCATGCCAGTGTTGAGTGTCTATGTGTTGTGTGTGTGCTGTTTGCATGTTGAGTGTGTGCTGCACATGTTGTGTTGCATGTTGTGTTGCGTTTGCTGTGCGAGTGTTTGCAAGTGTGTGTAAATGTTTGTGTAAAATGCATATGTTAATTCATTCAAGTCTGCGCCAGCCTGCTGGGCGAGTTCCAGAGATCACCTTTCTCCACCTGAGCCTGCCTAGCAGTTGGGTGAAGAAACCAGTTAACTTAAACCGGTTTGTCAGCTCGCTATTATGCATTAAACTGCTTGGGAAGGGAAGCAACTGGAACTTAACGTCCTTCCTCACAGACACCCAAAGTTTTGCTCCTAAATTCAAACAGTTAGTGTGTTTTTTTATCCAGTTTTCCACATCAGTATGGCAAATTGTCAAAAACTTATTGCAAAAGAGGTGCTCAGATGAAATTGTGATGAACTCTGGCAGCAAATCTGAACCAGATTCCTGATGACAATCTGACTTATAGTTCATCCAATAATTCTTGGGAAAGTGAAGGAGATGAAGTTATTCACTGGTCTGACCCAAGTGGCATACATCTGAATCAACAAGATAACTTACAGCCTTCAGCATCAACAGGAGCTGACATTCTACTATTTATCTAAATATAATCTTAAGTTACAAGCAAAATTTTGCATCCCTTGTCTTGAGATTTCAGCATCTTGTGTCAAAATTATATCTAAGTAATTGTGTGAAATTTGGTAGCTACTGGTTGAACAGTTGCCATAAAATTGTACCTGAAGTGAAGCACCCCTCCCCCTTAATGCAGCCAGGCTAAAACATGTAAGGCTGGGATGGCTGCACAGACAAAAAACCTTAAAGGGCTGAAAGGGTCAACGATGATGTCGATCACTGAAATGATGGCTGCACCACCTCCACGTTTCCATGTGGAACATTTGCTTATGTTATGTTACTGCACCAGACCATATTTCTCTTGATTTGAGATAATAAAGTTACACATATCATGTCTTACTCTGCCTGCGACAGTCAACAGCCTACCGTCATAGTAGACGAGGGCTCCCACCAGCTTGTCCTTCTTCAGCATGGGGAACAGCTCCAGGGCCTTGCTCTTGCTCAGGATGTAAGAGGGCTTCAGCACCTGCCGCCCCGCTACAATGTCGTACATCTTGATGCCCGCCCAATAGTATGGCAATTGCCACCACCTGAAGCACACGGTGTGCACCATATATGTTCATCAAATCTGTCAGAAATGCAGGTAGTTGACACCTGGCGTTACAGACCTGCAAAGGCCTGGCCAAACACTGCATCCACACTCTTGGCCATGCGAAACTATTACTCGCTTTAACAAGCACTAATTATTTTAAGATTGTGAACACAACACTCTTCTCTCCATTTTACAAAATAAAATCAAAGGCAATGTTAGAAACGTGATAAGAGTGTAATAACATTCCTGTTGTGTGTTATGAACATAGTATACAAGCAAGGGCCAGTTGGGTTGGATTCATCATCAAGTACCTGCACTCACAGAATGTAATAACATTACATAACTGTACCTGCCAAAGCAGTCTGGATAAACTCAATACTCATCTATACAGAGTAACCATGATTTAAGCAAGTGATTGCAAAGTCTGGAGAATGTTTGAAATGGCAGGATTATAAAAGGATCAGCAGAATTCATTATCATACAAGCAACATGACACAGAACAAACAGATGATGAGCCACAGAAACATGTTATCCCCATGCCCATTCAGGCTGGCAGCATGTCAAAAAAGAGGTGGCCAGATGTACATCACTTATATCATGAGGATGATACTGACTGCAATAACTGACAGCCATAGATGCACATTACTCACTTGTAGACAGGCATAATGATATGGAAAGAGATGGCCAGGTGCATATCAGCGGAGATTAGAAAAGAGAGATAAACCACTCGCGGCAGGTCCCTTCTTACTGTCTATAACAGTGCTGAAGCCGTTTTGAGGCACACACGCAGTGCGGAAGGGTGGGGGTAAATCACCCTCTCCTTCCCCACCTGAAGGAAACTGGTCGGTTCTGACGGCACACACACACAGCTGCAGTAAAGCGAAAGTTAAGTTATGCCTGGAATTTCCCACGTGTAGTAAGATTCGCTGTATACAATGAAAACCGATTCATTTTTGCTTGGTTTTTAGCACGTTTGCATCTGCTTGAATGTAGATAATATAAAAAGAAAATAAAGCAGCTCCCCCCACCACCAACTCCCCCCCCCTCCCCCAGCGCAATGTTGCACATGAGAGAGACAGTTATAAATTATTGAACTGCGTTTTCGTAACGCTACTTTTTCTTCACACTTTCTGGTTTACATCACCATTTCTTAAAAAAAAAATATATATATATATATATATCAAAACATAAAACACATATTCAGCTCTGTCTCTCTTCTAACATCTGTCTATACATACATACATGCATACATACATACATAATTTCATATAGATCTATCAGTATGTAAATCTAAATCTATCTATATGTACATAATCATATATATAATTCATATATATACGAACGCTTCATGTTGCCCGAGCAGACCGTTGTATTGTGCTCTATCTCTCTCTCTAAGTCTCTGTCTCTCTCTCTCTCTCTCTCTCTCGGGAGTTTTACATGGCTGTTAAAAGCATCTACGATTCTGTACTTGTATGTGTTCGTGACAAAGGTATTTATTCAGACTTTTTTCAGTGTCCAAGAGGGGTTCAACAAGGTTGTATGCTAAGCTCACAGCTGTTTTCCTTTTTCATCGGTGAATTGGCAGTGGAGTTATCAAAGAAGGGGAGACATGGAATACAAATGATACCTGGCGCAACAGATTTGCTCTTAATGCTATTTGCTGATGATGTTGTTCTCTTGTCTGACACACCCATAGGGTTACAAAATCAATTAAATGCCCTTAAGCAAGAAACAGACAGACTACAACAAACAGTGAATCTCGATAAGACCAATATTATAGTTTTCCGCAATGGAGGTCATCTTTCGACTCGTGAAAAATGGTGCTGTGGTGATAGGGAAATAAAAGTAACCAATACATATAAATATTTAGGAATGTTATTCACAACAAAATTGAGTTTGACATCTGCGTGGGATGAAGCAAACAGAAAAGGGAAAAAAGGTGTAATCCAAATTATAAAATCACTCAGGAGACTGCGTTCGACTGACGCTTTCCTTTCGTTTGGGCGGGGCAAAGGCAGCTCATGAATAATGAATGCGTGTCGCGGCGCAGGCTGCCTGGCTTCAGCAATTTCTGCAAGTGGTTTATCTCTCTTTTCTGATCTCCGATATCAGTTACATCATGATGACAATGAATTATATCATTTTTAGTCCATATGTACAGACTGCTGACTGGAAAAGGGACATTTTTTTTCTGCCCCGTCATCTGCACCATGTCAGTGGCATTGCTCCCACGCTGCTCATTCTGAGTCCCTTAAACACAGCCACACCCGGGTTCGTCTGTCACACTCCCAACATTGGCAGTCCACAGGGAACCATTGATGTTAGGTCGCCAGGACGACACACACCAGAGGAGACCCTGCACTGCTGCTGAGTCACTTCGGTGGTATTCAGTTCTGATTTAACGTACTTGGGACACCACCTACTATGCCCCCTACTGACGACAATAATGGCTTAGTCACAGAGACAGACTGAGTGAGCGTCCCCCCCCAGAGTGCAGACCGCCACCACGTCCCTCCAACAACAGCCCCTATGAATCTGCTGACAATGAAGGCATTGACAGGACTCACCCCAAGCACGGAAGTGGAGGGGTATCAAAACTGAGGTCACCATGACAGCAGGACATGAAAGGCCACAGACTTTGGGACACTTTGTTTCTATTGGTAATGATGGTGGAAGAGGAGGAGGATGTTGATGATGACAATGTTGCTATGGAGGTCCATTTTGGTTTGGGACTTCGTGACAAGGCTGTACTCTACGCTTCCTTTCATAATGATATCATGGCGTCAACCAGGCCTGAGCGAAACAGACACTTGCAGTGTTGGTCAGGTAATTAGAGCAACACACCCAAAGATGCATCCATGAAGTGGATGACACTAGACTGTGTGGTCCCAGTCTCCCCATTTAAGCCCATAGCACACTCAACTCTGGGTAGGAGCCGGCTGCGGGCTGTAAAAACCCACAGAAAATGGACATAAACTACGTAACAATACTGATAATTACAAGCAAACTACTTACTTGTAGACTGGCAGCATGATGGGGAAAGGGGTGGCCAAATGGGGTGCAATGTCCAGCAAATTAGCTCTCTCTGTCAAGGCTTCTTTCACCATTCGGTACTGCAAACACCATCACAAATACCATGCTGCAGAACAACTTTTTTCTCACCAACCACAGTAATACTGAAGCAATTTTTGTTTATGTTATAAAGTGATAAAACTTTATAGAATTTATTACAGCAATAATTCTCATGACTTGAATCTGAAATGGAAGTGACAGATAACTATTTGATCAAAGTACCCTTTTCCAAAACAGTTATTTCATTTCTATCTGTACTGACAGAAGTAAAAGAAAAGGAAAAAAAAATCCCAAAAATGGTTTTTAGAAACCCCCACCTGCTCAATGTCC
>NC_134876.1:81273673-81298673 GCF_041734735.1 Babylonia areolata
TCAAACTAAGACAGAGGACTTGTGGTATACCCACACTTTCGAACAATACAATACTCAATCTTCTGTTTTCAGTTAATGTGATCCTTATGCAAGTCGTATGTTCCTCTCAATTTAAAAAATAGGAAACAATTACAATCATAATTTATATAGATCTACCCTTAGTACCAATATCATGTTTACATACCCATTCTCATGAGTCTGCACCATATTTGCTTGCATGTGTGTGTGTACGTTGCGTCTGCTTGTATTTGTGAGAACAACAGTGAAAACTTACTTATTTTTTTAAGCAACCACTGGTGGTGTTTCCATATTGTATGAGTAAACACACACACACACACACACACACACACACACACATCCCCCAAATAATACCAAATCAATGTATTATAAAACTGTAAACTTAATAATCATCAGTATCCTTTCAGATCACTGACATCAGAGACACCTAAACAAAGCTCTTTTAATTCATACATGTATATATTCAATTTATATCCAATAAATTGTGATCCGGGTAGTCAAGTGGTTTCAAGCCATTTAACTGCAGCTGGAAATCGCCACATCCGCTATTTCCTATTTGCCGCTAGCCCATAGCATGTTTAAACTTTTTAGTCCAAAACTTGAACACATCACAAAATTAATAAACAGATAAAAAGCACAAGAAAGCATTCCAGAAGGGTTGGTTGGGGGGGAAGAAAATGCCATTCCAAAAATATTTTGATTCTGTAACTGTGAAAGTACATGTGAAAGAAAGCACAATGACTAGAAACATCAACATGATGGCAACTGATGTTGATAATTAAAATCATAGTTTTAAAAAAGAAAAAAAAAAAAAAGATGAAGAGATTACTGACCGAGTATCTGGAGGCCACTTCAGGTATCACAGTAAAGATAACAGCTCCTGCTCCTCCGACCACAGCCCCTGTGTAGAGGATGCGTTTGAGGAGGCGTGCTGACATTCGAAACGGCATGATGCTGATTGGTAGACCTTAGCCTAAGAAACCGGTGTTACTGGCTGATGCTGTATAACCACCCCCTTGATGATGATCTCATCCTATAATGAAAAAAACAACAACAGAATAAATTATTATTTTATATACATATGTATACTTTTTTTTTTTTTTTTTTTTTTTTTACAAAAACAGACAGACTGATTCCTGAGACAGTCTGAAATCACTAAAATTACATAGTTTCACGCAAACGTAAAACTATGAGAAATCCGCCATTTTCCAATTCTTCTCTCCGTCTGATTTTGGACTACAGTCTGAAGAGTCTCAATCCTGAAACTGAAATCAGACATTCTCCCTGTGTGTGTGTGTGTGTGTGTGTGTGTGTGTGTGTGTGTGTGTGTGTACATACATACATATATATACATATATATATATATATTCTGTCTCCTTTTATCTACCTTTACTAGAGTAGAGCTGTTCACCACTTTCTTTCACAGACACAGCAATACTGCAGGTTTCACAGTGTTCAGCTTCTGAGATAAGTTTAGGATTTGAAGCAGAGCTGCATGCAGTTCTGGAAATATCATTTATTTTCTATTCAATGAAACTTTAAACAATAAAGGTACAACAAACATACTTTTAACAACTTTCTTTGAAGTCTGAATGATTTTTTTTTAAAGAAAAAAAAAGAAAAGAAATCTGTGTTTACAGCTGCATGTTTTTTTTTTCTACAATGGCTACTTCCTTCTGTTTTCTTACTCATACTGATTACAAATTTCTACACAGAGACAAAAAAAATTATCACATTATCAATGCCATTCACATTAAATCATTAACTGTTAAAACTTGGACTTTTTATGGGGTATCAAGCAGAAATTTATATTAAAACTACAATGGTTTTTGTCGATGATTAAAAAGTTGATTACAGCACAATTCAAACCTCCATCTGCTATTGAATATTGTGACCGAGCTGATCATGAATATATATATATCATAATATATATATCTTTATGTATTATATACTAAATCACCATGCTTATGTGATCTAGTTCTATCTTCAACTCAACAAATACATCGTTCTAAGAATTTACTTGCATTCTAACACTGTAACAGCAAATGTTTTGCAATATAGGCAAAAGAAAAGGAAAAAATTGATTTTTTGCAAGCCAACACTCCTGTCTGCTGCCCAGGTCACACAACCAAGCTTTTTTCTTCTTAAGAACTATTCTATGATAATTTTGGTGGAAGTGACATTTACACAGCAGTTATTCACTTCCATTCAATGTAAACAAGCCCTGCAGGTGTCACCTGCTTTCGAAAGTCAACTCTTGTGCTCTCCACACTGAAATTTATCGGTCTGTTTCCAATAATCAAAAGGCAAACGAACTGAAAAGCCAAAGTACAGTTGAGTTATTTTTTGTTTTTATATTTTGGAATGTTCAATGGTTTATATAATTGAAAATGTGCAAAATATATTAATACAGTCATTGTAATTAATATTTTGTTGAAGTTTGGTATCGGAACTTGAGATTTTCTGGAGTATTTCTTCAACCAATGCAAATTAATATATTCAACTAGCTACTTCTTTGCCTGGCTGGTTGGTCAGGCATTCACTTAATTTCTAGATTTATGCCTTTCTGGTACTGTCAGTGTCATGCATATATACATACATTCATACATATACATACTTACATACATACATACATACATACATACATGCATGCATGTGATATATATTTATTTACATCAATACATGTCAGTGTATGTCAAGTTTATGTCTGTAGTGTGTATTTCATTCAGAGTGGGAGGGAGGGGAGGTGTGGGAAGCTGATGGAAAAAGTACAAGTATTTGTTGATTTTGTATTGATCAATAAAGTCCATACTGATCTATTCTGCCTTTCATTTCCATGAAAAGAATACTAGCAATTTTATGGAGTACTATTTAAACATATTTAATAATTCATTACAATTTTCAAAGACAGCTGAAATGTTTGTTCATATTCATCAAGCTCTAATTATGTAAAATGTTAAACAGTCTTTTTCAGTCCAGTGAGGCAATATGAATATGCCATCAACTGGAGAAGGCTGCTGAAAGAATCCAGTCCTGAGAAATATGCTGAGTACTGAAATAAAGAAAAGGAAACAAGCAAGTTACCATGTCTAGCAGAAAAAGAAGTGCAAGACAACTTCTGACAATGTCATTGAAGAGCACATCACAGACTTGCTTGATTTTGACAATGAATGACAGACATTTAAAGTGTACACATTTTTTTAATGCCTTCCAGTTACCAAATGGAAAAAAGAAAATGTATGTATTTCAATGAAATAAACTAAACGTATGATAACTGATAAAAAATGCTTTTGACAATATAAGATCTTTGCAGTCTATGTTATGTATGTCCTTGCCAACTCCAAAGGCCATCTTTGTGCTGATCAGTACTGTTAATAAATTTTAAAAGACCAAATATATATATTTTTATATACTTAAAACAAGATTTTGCATACAATTCAATCTGTACAGTATGCAAAACGGAATAACAAAGTTTCTGATAAGCATGTTTCTGAATGACCTTAATTTTCAAGACATGTCAGTTTACAGCACTGCATTCATTTCTGTCTTTCTCCTTGCCTGTCTGCTTTTCGCCTTTGAAGTCATTCACAAAACAACCTATGATACCACACCTATTTGAATTGCCATAATTTTTTTAATATTATTATTATATTATTTGCTGTTTCCCATGATTTTCATGTCTGAATGTTTTGGGAAAGTGCTATGTGGAAGGGTGTAAGACGAAACCAAAAAAGGGTTGTGATTTTTTAAAGCCTAGTTTATTCAAATTATTGCATGTATTCATACTTTACACACCAACTATTCTTATTTTCATTGTATTTAATATAAATCTGCATTGTGTATTGGACATTACCTGTCACACTGAAGTGAAATATTCATTAACTACAGTGCATTTAATTATTTGAAAAATTTACAAGTGGACTGAATTAAGATGGGTGCCAGTTAAAGCAAACACATACTATCCTTTTAAATTGGTTTTCTAGGACTGAGATATGCTAAACTAAAAACTCTGAAAAAATGGGGGCCTGAATTCACTTTTATTTTCTTTCTTTTCTTTCTTTTCTTTTTTTTTCTGAAAGCGGGATGTTGGCAGATCAAAGACTGTGAAACCTGCCTTACACAGTCTCTCAGTTTCAGTCAACATAACAGACTGGTGGTCCAGAGGATTAAGTGCTAGTAAATAAGTATCTAAAAAGCAAACAGATCCCAGATCCATGGTCCAAGTCACACATGATCCAGATTACTACTATCTTTTACTACCCACTCCACTAGATCCTGAGTGGTGGGCTAGGTGCTTAAGACTGGTGGAAAACACCAGGAGTCACATGACCCCTGGCAGCTGAAAGTGAAAGGCCAGAAAGTCAAGGTCAATGGCCAGATAACTTCTGTTAAGATCTATCCATCTGACAACAGATAATGGAAAATAGAAAAATGTAAAACTAATAAATAAAGTAATTAGAATTAAAATGCAAATAAAATAGCAATAAGGATGTTGATTAAATCAATCAGTAATAAAACTTGAACAATTTGAATTTAACACTTTGTTTTTGCTTTTACACTTTCCATAATGATTTTCTCTGTACTTTCATTCATATACTGCAGATCTTGATCAAACCTGGAATGAAGAAATGATATATCTTGATCTTCTTGTTTTGAGATCAGTTTAGCTGAAAGCTGCTCAGGGGACTGTTGAAAACTTACTTGGTGAAAAGAAAAAAACCCAAAGTTATCCGGCATACAGGTTACAGCTGAAACTGAACGATTGGCTATGAAATTAATATCAACTGATTAAATGAATGTCAATAGGCTTAAAACCCAGAGTTAATAACAAAATACTTCCATTTCTACCAACAGACTGCATTTGTCTCCGTTTTCTTTTCTTTTTTTATTTTAAATTATTGCCCTTGTAACCAGTGAATCATCCATTTCTAATTGTTCTGGGTGGGTGGTATGATCCCATTTATTTAACTGTTCATCACATAATAATATAATATCCTTGCATTATTCCCAAGCATTCTCTTATTTTTATCTTGGTGTTTTTTGTATGGCCGGTGCTGGGCATCGATCCTTGATCGATGTGCAGTGAACAGCTTGACATCGGTCCCAATAATTAACGGATGTAAATTTCAATTCTCCATCAATGAAAGTATATGCACACCTTCCCTGATTCTTGAGTTTGCTTTCGCTGCTGTCCTGCATGAACTTTTTACTATAATGGCTCATGGAACCATGTACAAAAAGTCCAACCAGGAATCTAACTCTTGATCCACAGATTGGTTATGTGACCCTCAACACCTCCTCCTGACCCTATAGTCTATATCTACAAAATTTCCCACCAAAATTACCAACAAACTCCCACTGGTTTTTTAATTATTATCTAGGAACAAACTCCCACCAAAATCACCGTATGTACTGATTACCAATGTCCTTCAATGACATTTTCGTCAGGATCTCCGTGAAGCACTGAGCTTCGTAATTGTGGATCTACGCCCAGCTACTTTGTATAAAATTGTGTATCCATAGCCCAAAACTTGTTTTCCAAAGCATTCAAAATATATGCAAACTTTGCTTTGCATGTGAATTTTTGCTGTTGTTGTTGACCTAAATTAGTATGATAAAAACTGGTATCTGCCTTCAATTTCAATATTTAAAAAAATTCTTTTAGTGTTTATCAAGTTGTCATTATCAATCATGGAACTTGAACTTGGAGCAATAGGAGCTGTCTACATGACCTTGTACAACGTTCTGTCTATAAAAATAATTAAAACGAGAGAGTGAGAGAGAGAGAAAGGAAAAAAAGAAATATTGAATCTATCCAGTATTATTAAAACCACTAAATAATAAATTTCATATTGACAGGGCTCTGCAAAAAAGAATGTATCATTATGTTGGTTGACAGTGACGGCCGCAGACAATGCTCTTTCCCAACAGTCGCAGTTATAGTTAAAGCGACAAAAAACAACAGCAGATGGTGCTTTTACTTTTCAGTCACTTTTTTATTGTCCTCTCAGTTTGCCTATAATTATCAGTTCGATATTAATGAATCAAAGTAATGAAGTCTACGATCAAAATCGAACATGATGCAAAATCATGACGACGATGGTGACAGAAACTGAGTTCTCACAGACATAAACTACGGCGACATGTTTTCCGATAAAAAAAACAGTGCTATTCATCTATCTGAACATTATTACACGTATGCTTAACATAGACGGTCGAACATTTCACACAACAATCCCATATTTTATGGTGAGCTTACATCAATTGGTCTTCTTGGGGTTGTATTATCCCGTTGGTGGCACCGGAAGTTTTGCAGTTGTACCGGACAAAATTCCCGTGACCTTGACGTTGAATATCGCGCCCTAACGAGAACATCCAAGAGGAAGGTCATGCACGAGTCTTATCTGCCTTTTCCTTGTTGACTCCGTGGCTTCCACCCCGCCTCCCCACTTGTCTCCACCATGGACTGTACTCGATCGTGTGTGTGTGCATGCGTGTGTGAGTGTGTGTGTTTGAAAAACTCAGAAAAAGAATAATGATCAAGAGTTATTAAATGTTAAAGAGAGAGAAAAGACGAGTAAACTTTTTTTTCTTTTTGTAACAAGTTAATGTGCGTGTTTATTTTCTGAGGAAAAAAAAATATTCGGGAAGAGATCTGCATAAAGCTGAGATTCGGCCACGATAATGGCCGGTGTGGGCGAAATAAATTGTCGAAATTAGCGATGACTTGCGGTAACTGTAAATGATGAAACAAATGACTAACCGTGCGATGCCAGTATTCACATGATGTGTCTTGTGCCGCGGCAGAACATGCGCAGTGCCACTGAAGGACCAAATGTTCTGACGGTGTATTCAGCCGGTTCACGGTCTGTGTCGTCGCTTGTGCACGCGAACACGGCGTGAACAAATTCACTGTGCTGACCTCCACTTGAACCGGCAAATGGAAAATTGCGCTGTGTGCGCTTGTCCGTTGTCACTCCGTCAGCCGGCGGATCCTCGCCAGTGGCAGAATGGTCTAAGACGCTAATCCTGGCCCCGTCAGTCAGTTCAGTGTCCTATCATAGAGTGTTAATTATCCTCTAGCGAAATGGACAAGGTCAGCCACGCCATGCTTGCCCATAACTGAGTTACAGCGCTATGGAATTAGAGTTCAGCTCAACACCTGGATCAAAAGCTTTCTTGAGGACAGGTAGCAAGCAGTTGTGGTGGAGGGAGTCACCTCACAATATATTCCAGTCAACTCAGGTGTTTCGCCCAGGGCTTGGTCCTCGGCCCTTGTCTCTTCCTTCTCTACATCAGTGACCTCCCAAATACCACCAAATCTAAGGCCAGATTATTTGCAGACGACACCATGTGCAACAAAATAATCAAGAAGGAAGCAGTGACCAGCAAACATTCCAAGAAGACCTAGTTTCCCTTTCCGTCTGGGAGAAACAGTGGGCCATGCAATTCCACCTGCAAAAGTGCTCCACCTTGAATGTCAGTAGAAAGACTGACTGAGGAAAAAGATCGCACCAGCCAAACTTCAAACTCCATGGCCATCCGCTTGAAAACGTCAACACCACAAAATATCTTGGTGTGAACATCCAAGACGACCTATGCTGCAGTGTGGATCCCACATCAATTCTACAACCAACTTGACAAAGCCAACAAGACCCGTTAGGCTTTCCCCCGGCAGTCCGGCCGGCGCAACTCTTGAAGATAGGAAACAAGACAAAGGAAACTGCGTACAAAGCCCTTGTTCGACCTGTCCTTTAGTATGCTGCATCTGTGTGGGATCCCTATACAGCCAGTGACATCCAGGCCATAGTCGAAAAGGTCCAGCGCCGAGCAGCAAGACTATGGGTCACAAACCAACATTGACAGACGTCTTGTGTCAGCTCCATCCTTAGCTCCCTCAATTGGTACCCTTTTCAAGTCAGACGGAAAAAATATCGCCTAGAGATGTTTTACAAGTTCCACCATGGTCTCATCTCCATCAATGCAGTCTACTTTCCAACACCATCAGACAGCAGGCTGAGCTCCAGGAAAAACAACACCTGCAACTACGACATACCTGCCTGCAGGACGCAGTACAGACAGATGTCTTTCAGTCTTCCCCCGTACCATCCCGGAATGGAATACACTGCCCCAGCAGGTTGTCACAGGCGAGTCACTGGACTTCTTCAAGTCTAGACACAACAGAGTAGACTCACCCCCCTCCCCCACTACCCTCCAACACCTCTGTTTACTGGTCCCTCCCCCTCACCCGCCACCAGCCGGCAAGTCCACCCACCCCCCACTTTTTTTTCCTTTTCTTTCTTTCTTTCTTTTTCCCCACTGGTAAGTAGTGTCGTAGAAGGCTAGGGCTGTACCGGTCGGGTGTATTCCTGGGGACCGCTACGGTAGCCGGATTGGCCTAGCTGGAGATGTGAACACACCAGTAGACTGCGCCCCATCTCCAATATCAGTTAACAGAACATCCCTTGGTAGCCCAGCTAAATTGCGCCCAACAGCAACCTCCCACAACACGACAATTTTCATCAGCATACTATGTTGGTCGTTACGTGGAAGAAGAAGAAGCAGAAGAATTTCTGCAGAAGGAATCCACTCTGCTAATAGTACTCACTGAAATACATGATTGCACTCTAGCGCGCTGGGTCATGCTGTGGTCAGGCATCTGAAAATTGTTTGTTTGGTTTTCCTGTCATATGAGGGATGTACACCTCTATCGGTACTACGTAAGTTTTTCCAGTGTGTGTGTGTGTGGGGGGGGGGGGGGGGGGTACTCTGTGTGTCAGTGTGTGTGTGTGTGTGTGTCTTCAGTTGTGGAACAGCGCAAAAGAAGAGCACTTAGTCATCATTATTACTATCATTATTAGATGTGGTGTAGTGTATGTGGATTTGTCCGAACATAGTGCATTGTATGGATTAATCAGAATGCCCGGATTCTGGTTGCTGGCGATCGCAAATTCCCTGGCTTCAGTTGACTGGATATCTGACCCAGAGAATGTTAAACTCGCGAAAAGTCAGTGCCCTGGACTCCACCCGTCTTTTCTTGATCTGCTTGATGACCTTGGTCTTGAACAGATGGTCCATGAAACTACTCGAGGGCAGAACACGCTTTTCCTCATCCTGACAACTAGACCAGATCCGAACCCCTCGCGTGGAAATGGCCCCTCAGTCGCCTGTCTATGAGATCACTACTTCTTACCCGTGTGACCAGGAAGACCAACCCACCAAGACAGATCGCCTTGTACAACAAGGCTAGCTGATGGATTGAAGGAAGATATGTGCAGCCTTTAACTTGACATTGATACTGTGGATGACAGCACCCCCGTGGAGGAGATGTGGCAGTTTTTCAAGACATCGCTGCATGCAAACATACAAACTGAAGAGCACCCCCCACACACACACAAGACAGTAAGACCAAAGGCTTCCTGCCCCTGGTTTGCCCCTGAACTGCGGCGTGTCTGAAGGAAAAGACACTGCAAGTACAGAAAAATGAAGAATAAGAGACAGCCTGTAGAATCCAAGATGCAAGAAGCCTAGCCCTGCACGCCAGAACCAGTGAACTTCCCCATGCAATCACACATCGAAGACGACACCAGACCCAGTACCAAAAACAAGTGAAGACCCTGGAGAGGGAGATCCAAAAGAAACTCCGGCTTCAGTGCTTCAGATCAGGGTTACCACAGGGGTCAGTACTAGGTCCGTGCCTATTCCTGGTCTACATCTGTGACCTGTCATCTCAAGTGACTTCTCCTTCCCGCCTCTTTGCAGATGACACTGTCCTTCACAGACGCACCAATGCTGTCGGCGACCACAACACCCTGCAAACTGACCTCAAGAGACTTGAGGACTGGGAGGAAAAATGGGAGATGCAGTACCACCCCGAAAAGTGCAATGTCCTGACGTGCACCACGAGGAAAAACAGCAGCCCTTGTCAGTACCACCTGCACGATAACCTGCTGGAACCTGTGACGTCAACGAAATACCTAGGTGTCACGCTTCAGTCAAATATATTGACAGTATGGTGACGGACTAAGGCGAACAGGGCACTCGGCTTCCTGCTGAGAAACCTGAGGAAGGTGACAACGAAAATAAAGACAATCGCCTTCAAGTCCCTAATACACCCTATCCTCGAATATGCGAGCACTCATTGGACCCCATTGCAAAGAAAGAAGTGGAGAAGATAGAAGCAGTCCAATGGACAGCAGCATGGTTTGTACTCAATAGATGCCAGAGGAAAGCCAGCACCACTGAGCTACTGCAAGCACAGCAGTGGGAAACCCTGGAACACCGGAGGAGGACCATACTGTCCATGCTTTTCAATATCAGCAGGAGACTTGCAAAAGTAAGGTGCCCACACCTCCACCAAGAACAGCAACATGCTAGAAGAGCCCACACGCAAACCTTTGACATGATCCCCAGTAGAGAGGACAACAGGCTGAACACCTTCTTCCCAAGAACAGTTCGTGACTGGAAGGTCCTGCACCATGAGACTGTCGATGCCCCAACCCTGGACACATTCGTCAAGGTGTCAATCGGCTGACCCACTGCCCCCTGAAAAACCCACCGACCCCACTACACCCGACTTTTCCTCTCTCTCTCTCATTCGGTTTTTTTTTTCTTTTCTTTTTTTCCTTTTTTCAGACCGGCACCCACCGCCAAAATGCCGATAAAGTCAACACTTTGACCCTGGGCATCACATCAAATGGAAGAAGATGCCTTGACAAACTGAAACTGATCCCTGCCAGGTAAAGTCGAATTTCAGCATCCTAAATTATTGCACCTATTTTAGCGGCAATTTTTGTGCACGTGTGAAACGATATTACCATCAGTAGATGTTGTAACCCAGTTTTCAGTGGATTTCGACAGTGGATTCAGTCACTAAAGTGCCACCATCTTGCTTTTTCCGTTTTTTGTTACTAACCATGGAAGTGTTACCAATAGGTGCAATAATTTAGGATACTAGAATTGGACATTACCCCCTGCTATACTGGTTTTTCTTTTTCTTTTTTTTTTCTTCTTTTTTCCATTCGAATACGTTCGCACTAAGCCCAGCCAGTCGCAGTCACTGAACCAGCTGCCGTCAGTCTGATACAGTTACACACTTCAATCAGACAGCCAGTTCCTGTCAGCTGGAAAAAAAAAACAACAAAAAAAAACCAAGAGAGACAAGGCCTTCAAGACTCACTTGTGATACATTAAAAAAAAAAAAAAAAAAACCAAGCTTTTTATGTATTGAGTATAATTTTAAAATGTAATGTTTAAGATGAGAAAGATCAGTTTAAAGCAAATTAAGTCCCCTAGCATTAATTACAGAGTAATTTCCCTTTTTTACTATCTGCACCAAAACGTTTGCAAAATAAATAAAACTTCCATGCTTAGCAAAAGAAATTCCTGTTTGAACAAAAAATGATAATAATGACTGCTCTTGCTGTTGGGTCGAATATCAGATCAAAGTGCCAAGTTTAGAGAATACAAAAAATATAAATATAACAGTAAATGCAGTTTGCATATAATTAGGCTTCATTTTTTATTTTTTTGTGCCCATCCCAGAGGTGCAATATTGTTTGAAGCAAGACGACTGGAAAGAACTGAATTTTTCCTATTTTTATGCCTAATGTGGTGTCAACTGACTAAGCATTTGCAGAGTAAATGTCAATGTTAAAGTTTATCACGGACACATACACACACACAGACACACACACACAGACAACCGAACACCGGGTTAAAACATAGACTCACTTTGTTTACACAAGTGAGTCAAAAATGGGGCTCTCCAGACGGAAGAACGAATACTATTGGGATTCACGCTGCTAGTATCATTGGAGAGTTCTGTCCCTTGGACCAGTCATCCGTCTCATTTTTGTATTTGTATTTCTGTTTTTTTTATCACAACAGATTTCTCTGTACGAAATTCGGGCTGCTCTCCCCAGGGAGAGCGCGTCGCTACACTACAGCGTCACCCCTTTTTTTGTATTTTTTCCTGCGTGCAGTTTTATTTGTTTTTCCTGTCAAAGTGGATTTTTATACAGAATTTTGCCAGGAACAACCCTTTTGTTGCCGTGGGTTCTTTTACATGTGCTAAGTGCATGCTGCACATGGGACCTTGGTTTATCGTCTCATCTGAATGACTAGCGTCCAGACCACCACTCAAGGTCTAGTGGAGGGGGGAAAATATCGGCAGCTGAGCCATGATTCAAACCAGCACACTCAAATTCTAGCCGGACACGTTACCTCTAGGCCATCACTCCATTTGTTGTGTGCATGCCACCGGAGATTAGAAAAGAGAGATAAACCACTTGCAGAAATTGCTGAAGCCAGGCAGCCTGCGCCGCGACACACATTCATTATTCATGAGCTGCCTTTGCCCCGCCCAAACCAAAGGAAAGCGTCAGTCGAACGCAGTCTCCTGAGTGATTTTATAATTTGGATTACACCTTTTTTCCCTTTTCTGTTTGCTTCATCCCACGCAGATGTCAAACTCAATTTTGTTGTGAATAACATTCCTAAATATTTATATGTATTGGTTACTTTTTATTTCCCTATCACCACAGCACCATTTTTCACGAGTCGAAAGATGACCCCCATTGCAGAAAACTATAATATTGGTCTTATCGAGATTCACTGTTTGTTGTAGTCTGTCTGTTTCTTGCTTAAGGGCATTTAATTGATTTTGTAACCTTATGGGTGTGTCAGACAAGAGAACAACATCATCAGCAAATAGCATTAAGAGCAAATCTGTTGCGCCAGGTATCATTTGTATTCCATGTCTCCCCTTCTTTGATAACTCCACTGCCAATTCACCGATGAAAAAGGAAAACAGCTGTGAGCTTAGCATACAACCTTGTTTAACCCCTCTTGGACACTGAAAAAAGTCTGAATAAATACCTTTGTCACGAACACATACAAGTACAGAATCGTAGATGCTTTTAACAGCCATGTAAAACTCCTGAGAGACAGAGACAGAGACTTAGAGAGAGAGATAGAGCACAATACAACGGTCTGCTCGGGCAACTTGAAGCGTTCGTATATATATGAATTATATATATGATTATGTACATATAGATAGATTTAGATTTACATACTGATAGATCTATATGAAATTATGTATGTATGTATTCATGTATCCATGTATGTATGTATAGACAGATGTTAGAAGAGAGACAGAGCTGAATATGTGTTTTATGTTTTGATTTTTTTTTTTTTTTTTTTTTTTTTTGAAGAAATGGTGATGTAAACCAGAAAGTGTGAAGAAAAAGTAGCGTTATGAAAACGCAGTTCAATAATTTATAACTGTCTCTCTCATGTGCAACATTGAGCTGGGGGTGGGGGGGTGGGGGGGGGGAGTTGGTGGTGGGGGGGAGCTGCTTTATTTTCTTTTTATATTATCTACATTCTAGCAGATGCAAACGTGCTAAAAACCAAGCAAAAATGAATAGGTTTTCATTGTATACAGCGAATCTTACTACACGTGGGAAATTCCAGGCATAACTTAACTTTCGCTTTACTGCAGCTGAACCGTCAGAACCAACCAGTTTCCTTCAGGTGGGGAAGGAGAGGGTGATTTACCCCCACCCTTCCGCACTGCGTGTGTGCCCCAAAACGGCTTCAGCACTGTTATAGACAGTAAGATGGGGCCTGCCGCGAGTGGTTTATCTCTCTTTTCTAATCTCCGATGCCACATAAATTTTTTTTTTAAATAATAAAAAGCTGGTTGGTGATGGTTGGTGCTCAGTTTCAACACTTTCCACCAGCATACCTGGCAGGAAAACACAAAATGGCCTGCGCACAATTCTTAGCCAGCTGCTGTCAGCAACTGGATGGGTTTAGTGTGAATGAAGCCTCAAATAGTTTTGTTAGTTTAAAGGAGAGAGAGACAGAGAGACAGACAGAACATGCTACTTGCTGTTGTGTGAGCATCAGCTTGCATAACTTGAAAACCATAGCTCTGTGTCCAATGACTGTCCCATGTATATTATGAAAGGCTCCGTGAACGCATTGGCCGGATCAGTGGAAAATGACAACATTGTGAGGCATAATGAAGATATGTAGTGAGAAGAAAGAAAAAATATTAAAAAACAAATATTGGAGAGAACATACCAGATGGAATAAGCTTAAACAGAATAAAAACAACAGCAAACAAAAAACAAAACAAAACAAAAAAACAAAAACAAAACGCATCAGCACAGCAGAAAGGGAGCCGGCATGGAGAACAAAACGGTGCATCCTTCTTAGAGTCTAAAACTGGATAGTATAATTGGCTGTTATATCATTATCAGTATATTCAGTCATATAAGTAAGAAAACATTCATCAGATTCTGTTGTCCTTCACGCCCTGCATGCTTTCATGATGACCTCAGAATTTTCTCGCCACTTTCATACATGTTGTGATTCTGCATCATATATTCAGCATAAGTCTTCACTGAGGCTGTTGCTGGAAAGGCACGTCAGTTGTTTTTACTTCTAGGGGAATATTTAGTCTTGTTACATGAATATGACTTTCTGTCATCAGCAGTGAAATTATAGGTTTCAGTTTCAAGGAGCTGCCAAAGCATGTGGGCCAATTAATCTATGCTACACCATATCTGTTAAAAAAATCAATGACAAAAAATATATAAATGGAGAGGAGCAGATGCCTGACTCACGCATAAACACAATGCACTGGTCAGGCCTTCAGAGCCTATCTAGATGTGTATAAAACATTAACATGAATCAAGTAGATAAACTAAACAAAGAAATAAATGCATTCCATAAAAGAAAAAAAAGAAAACAGAAACATTGCAGGCAGATGACTGAAATAGAATAAAAATAGCTCACGTTAAACGAACTTGTCCATACCCACATATGCATGAATACTCACATGTCAGTGGGCAAATGCCCACACACTAACATACACACAGATACAAAATGCACATGCAACAATTTGTAGTCTCACAGACACCCAGGCCCAACTCTCAGCCCAGGCCCCTCACAAAGTATCCTAATTAAGGATTGACCCTAGTGGCCAACAGCAGAGAGCATTTTCAAGTGGTGATAACAATACAGATGGTGGGCCAGATAGGTTCTACCAGTGCAGGATGGCTTGCTTTGTTTGCAGTCAGGTACGTCCCTTGTGGTGGATGGATGAACTAAAGAGAAGCTGAGTATCCTTGATTTCCTTTAAGCAGAATCTGAATATTGGTTTTATCATTTTAACAGTTTTCAGATCTATTCTTGATTAGAAAGTACTGTTCCCTGTCTCACTTTCCATCTCACTTTCCCTTATCTAGCTGACTGAAAAGACTTATTTTCTGAAGTTTTCCCTTATCTAGCTGACTGAAAAGACTTATTTTCTGAAGTGGAGATTAGCATGACAGCTGAGTGGTTGAAAAGTTGGATTAAAAAGTTGAGAGTCCTGATTTTGAATCCCTCTGGCCATGCCTGTTAGGTTCAGTATGGAGATTTTTTTCTCACTGTCAAAAAACATGTGCCCACCAGCTGCTGCCTTAACTGCAATCATGTGTATGAATAAGTATACAGAAGTAAGTACATGCATATAATTATGCTTGTGAACTGTGTTTGTTACACAAACCATCCTGTCACAGGCGCAACAGCCGAGTGGTTAAAGCATTGGACTTTCAATCTGAGGGTCCCGGGTTCGATTAGTAGTCATGGCGCCTGGTGGGTAGTGATTTTTCCGAACTCCCAGGTCAACATATGTGCAGGCCTGCTAAAGCCTGAACCCCCGTCATGTGTATATGTATGCAGAAGAACAAATATCCATGTTAAAGATCCTGTAACCCAAGTCAGCATTCGGTGGGTTATGGAAACAAGAACATACCCAGCATGCAAACCCCTTAAAACGGAGTATGGTTGCCTCCATGGACTGGTAAATAAGAAAAACGGTCATACATACATGAGGTTACATGCCTGTCTGAGTGTGTATTTGTGCATGACTGTAACCTGATTGAACGACACAGGAAATGAATGATGAGCGCCCAATGGCAGCTGTCGGTCGACTCTACCCAAGTAGGTAGCCTATTGTGCAAATGACTCCATGTTTGTAACGTGCTTAGAGCTAGCACATCAAACTGTTTATGTTGGTCTTGATATTTTATTTACATATCACCCACATCTCACTTTATCTCTGTGTGTGTGTTTGTGTGTGTGTGTGTGTGTGTGTATAAAGTTTCCATTTGATGGAATTCGAAATAAGATACTGACCTTACATCATGTATGAATGACCACTAAAAAGAAAAGGTGTTAATTTATTCATTGTCACTTCACACAGGTTGGTGATTTTAGGTAAATCATAATGCAGTAATTTGTGTCTGTTTCCATGGTCATAAAAAACAACAAAATTCACTGAAACTTTGATAACAAATAGTGACACAAACACTACATGAAAGTGAGTATGTTGATGTTTTAACAGAGAATATCTTTGCTCATGTTTCGTCAGAATACTACAATCAAAATAACAGATGCAAAATCTTTTTCATAGCATTTTCTCCTGGCACAGCACCACAAATACTCGGGGAGGCTTTTGATTATTTATTACCACTGCCATAAATTACAAGAAATACACATTCTCACATCATTATTGACACACAACTCTTCAAATTTCACTTTTTCAGTCTCCGAATCCGACAGTTACAAACTCTCATATCAGGCAATCATTTTCACAATTCTTCTTTCTGACAACCCTGAACATGGAATATCATCTTGAGAGTCAATGTCAAGATGGAGATGGTGCAGATTTCTAGCTGCGGCTGTATTTTCCCCAGATGTGTAGCATGAAGACTGATGCGATGAACAGGAGACTCATCACCAAAACTGGCACAGGTCCTCTGAAATGATATAAAACTGTACATTAAGTAAGGAAACTTTCAGTTGACTCACACACACACACATACAGACCAAAAAAATATATACATGGCATGAGCTGAAGCAAAGAATGTAAAGGAATCTTGTTAACCCCCCTCACACACAAACACACACACACATCTCTAAAATAAAATGGGCACTGGGATATATATCTAACAACCATGGTTTCCATTTATTTATAAGTTCAGTAGCAATGAATGTATCAAAAAGTCTAAACAACAGAACAACTAATATGAAAATGCACTGCCAATTAGTTAATACCTTAACTAAATGAATTAGAAAAAAAAAAACCCACTGTACCTGACAAAATAAAGAATTGTACCATAAAATTCGGACTATTAGCCGCAACTTTTCCCCCAAACTTCGACCCCTGCAGCTAAAATAATGGTGTGGCTTGTTTATGGATTTTCCCCAATGTTGCAGGTTTTCCAATCATGCGTTCAAGTCAAATTAAGTTGTTGCCGTCAGTCTCCAGTCTATTTTTAGATTCACATTATGTTTCAAAACTGGTTTTGACTCTTCATGAATTCAATACTCACTGTAAAAGTGTGCTGTTGATAACTGTTTACGTTTTTTTCCTCTAAATTTACACACAGCCTTTAATCACACAATACATTCAGTTGATCGCCCTTGTTCAACTTCCATCATGCCGAAAACATGACACAATGGTAACGATGCAGCTTTCAAATTCAATGAGCAAGCTTCTGACAGCATGGGGAAAAGTTCAACAATCTACAATCATCAATGGCCTTTGCAAAGCTGGACTGTTGAATGTAGCAGATGACAGAGAAGCCACCAGCTCCAGCCAGCAAGACTCAGATTCATCTGACAGTCAAAACGAGGCCGGGTTCAGCAATGCCATGGCAGAAGAAGCTGTGCTTCTGTTGTTCAATCTCGACACTGAAGATGACGCCTTCAGTGGCTTCAGTGGAAATGATAACGACGATCAATGAATAAATGTGACTACCGGTAATTGTTAGTGTGTGTGTTAGTGTGTATCTTTGATGCAGCTGTATTGTTTTATTTTTGTGTTGCTTTGTCACTGAATCTGAAGTTGTGCTTTGCGCGGATCTGACAAGTTTCTATGGCTGTTGAGTTTCTCACTTTTTGTAATTAATTTTCAGACATTTTTGCACTTGGTATTTTGTGCAACGTTCTTGGCTTATAAACCAGTGCAGTTTGTGTGTGTTTAAATTCCAGCTTTAAAAAAAAAAAAAATTCAGTGGATGCGGCTTATATATGATGCACTCAATAGTCCAAATTTTTCGGTAATCATAAAAAAGTACATATTCTGTAGCTGTGCATACACAGATAAAAGACTAATAACATATAATTCACAAACACACACATGTCAGCATGTGCACACACACACAAACACACACAATGTCTACACATATAATAAACACATAGTGATTATAAAAAAGTGTTTAAAAAAAGTATATAAAACTATTAACATTTTAAGTAATGTGTTTTCATTGCATTTTTGAATGATGCAGAAATGCTTTTTTTATGCTCTCAAGCACAAAGTGGTCAAGTTCCTGACAAAAGGAGTTATGAATCTTAAGGCTTGCTTATCCTGCTGCCTTGTTTTGATAAATAGCTCTTGGATCTTTTGCAGACATCTTGAAGCAGATCTCAGTGACAGGAAAGATTGTGAACATGAACATGAGGATTGTTAAATAAATGAAATCTTATTTTCATCGGTAATCAGGAAAATGACATGTGGGTAAAACAATAGCATTAGTATGAACAACTGGCACACAGATTGTTGTTGCTCTCTCCAGTTCTACATACACTTTGATCCCAGGTGAGTCTTCCGTGTAAAACCGCCACATTCCCGCACTGCTGCCTGCTGCTTTGCGAGGAGCTGCTGTGGTGGTTTTTCTGCCAAAAAAGTCAAATCACCCTGCTACATGCAAAAAACAACAGCAAAAAACAAAAAACAAACACAAGGTTCCTCTTCAGTACATGCAGAATTAATCTTTACTACTATCTTCTCCTTTCCACTCCCAACAACAAACAATCTGGTGAAAGAAAAATGTGCAAACAATCTAGTGAAGCAAATGTATCACCAACCCCACAACACTCTTAGTCTTATGAAGATATGCGGTAACAAGTGATCCAGTAAATTATGCAACTTACAAAATGTCAAGAAAGCAGTTTTACAGTAAACTGCTATGATACATTCAATGACTGACTTTGACTGGAATATTTCTTGTCACAACAGACTTATCTGTGTGAATGGCAGACAGCTCTTCTTGGGGAGTAAGCATTGTCACTATCAGTATCACAACTGTCATAATCTGAGAAGATTTTGTAGCCACAAGCACTAAATGCATCATCTTCAATGATTCTTAAAAGTAAAGCTTATGCAATATCTTGGGTGACAAAATCACAATGGGTGTTTGCACACTCTGCTGTTTCAAACCACTAGAGCCAGATTGTGCTTTGTTGTCTGCCATCTTAAAATGTTCTGAGAGAAGTACTGACAATTATATGCAGAATTACCGTCCAGAGCGCGATTAGCTGTTGCTCCTCATGGATAATAAAAGTAGACATATCAAGCTTTCTAACTGTTGGCAACTGGGACACATCAACTTAAACTGAAAGTTAAAGATGTATTGATCTGTGAAAATCATGGGATGACACGGATGTATATTATACATGTATGTCATGGGGCACTCACTGATTCAGAGATTTTTGCTGAAGTACATGTATATGTCATGGGGCATTGAAGAAGTTAAAAATTCTTACCTCTGCCTCGGTGTGGTGCCACCCCCTGCTCTTGGTGTGACCGATTTGGAAGGACCGCGTCCTCCACCTCCTCCCACAGACGTGGAGCTAGCTGATGGCTGAAAACACATGATGACCAAGTCAAACAAATGTGCCACCTACCTGACAGTAACACTGATGGCAAACTGCAGTACATGTATGACAATAATCACTTGTCAAAATACACTGAAAGATCCCAACTTAAGCCATGGAAGAACACCAAACATCACACACACACACACACACATTACACACACCACTGACACCAGACACTCACACACACACTGTGACACACACACATCGGACACACAAACACATATATCATGTGTTATATCATACTTGGCATAGCAGGCAAAAACCTACCACTTTTACAAGTACTGTTACAAACCTATTTCTTACAGACTCTGTGTAAATAAAATGAATCAAAATCGTTTGCATCTGGCATGATATGATGACTACAAAGCCTATTATAACAACATAATTTCCATATGCAGCCATCATGAAAAATTAATCATCAACTTGATATTTGTGTTAAATTACGTGGCAGCGTAATTTTCATAGAACATACTGTTGAAAAGCTTGAAGAAGTAAAGCGTGTGTCAAGAGGTGTGTCACGAAATATGACTTTGATGATAAAATGACTGAGCTAGTCAACGACCTGACCAACAATGTAAAGGAGCAAATTTGAAGGGGCATAAAAAGCCAAAAATGGCTAAGTTGTATAAAACAACGCCCCAAATCCTGATCCTGATCCAGTCTGTCATTGTTTGGAATGCGTGCGTGTCACCGGATGGCGAATATGTGTTTTAAAGTGTCAACGAAGTCAATGGCCTATTGCGAAGTGTACGGTGAAGAAAATACCGTGCGTTATAATATCTCTATTCAAAATCTCATTCAATGAGCATTATTTCTTTATACATAGAAAAAAGAAAAGAAGTGAAGACTCTGCCCCTTCACTTTGTGGCTGTCTCATCGTCACACGTTGACGATAACCGATCAGATTGGCGTTTAAATTCTTCGATCACTTTGAACACACACTGCTGATCTGTTTACTGTTGAGTTTACATTTAACAAATATCGTAAAATTCATTTTCTTAGAGAATCACGGCCTTGATCTGTTTTTTGTAAACACTCACCAAAGGCATGATGAACTCTGTGACAAGCTCTTTCTGACTAGCAATAGAAAACAGGGACACGTAGACACATCTAACAGGAAGTCAGACTTTCTTCATGACTTCCGGATCGATTGCGACATGGATTATTTCCCTTTGACCATAGTTCGGCTGTCTCGGTTGGCTTGGACGTACGATCGGAGAATTCAGAAAGTTTTGCTCATGTTTATCAGCTGTCTTTATTTCTTCATTATTCCTTCATTTAAAAAGAAAATCTGCTGGTTACATCTACGGGTACACCCGCAAACACAGCCAGTCCTTCTCTTTTAGGCCCATTCTCTTTCATATCTTTACTTCAAGTCTTTTGCCTTCTACTTACCTCTCCATGCACTAGTCTAATATACTTATCTTTTATCATCATCATCATCATCATTACATTATTATCTCAAGGCCTGACTAAGCCTTAGTACGTTGCTGGTCATGCAGCATTTACTTAGCAGATGTGGTGTGGCGTGTATGCCGGGTTTTTGTCCAAGTGCAGCGACGCCTCCATATGAACTGAGTTAACTGAGCTGAACTGACTTATTCAGTTGAGTTCGTTCCTGAACTTCTGAAGAGCGTTGGCAACGTAAAGTGTGTGTGTGTGTGTGTGTGTGTGTGTGTGTGCGTGTGTGTGTGTGATGTGTGCGCGCGCGCGTAGTGCGTATGGATGATGGATGGAGGAGGCGATTTGTTCAAGACCGATCGAGGAACTGTTCCACTTTCTATTGTTCCTTTCTGAGACTTTATTTTGATTGTTGCGAACGCTTCTTACTGATGTTTTTTTCCCTTTGATATTGTGTCATGTATATCAGTAACAAGGTGCGGCCGTTGTTCAGTGGAAAAAAAAAAAAAAAAGCCGGAGAGAAAAACTGCTCGAAAGGAAGGTCATTTTCCTGAAATAATCATACGGATTGAAATTGATAAGCTATAGCGGCGTGTTACTTGCTCTGTCTGTCTAGCTATCTCTCTCGCTCTCTTCCTCTCAGTCTATATCTCTGCCTTTCTCTCTTTGACTGTCTCTCACTCTCCACACACACACGACACACCGACACACACACACACACACACACACACACACACACACACACACACACACACACACACACACACACACACACACACACACACACACACACACACACACACACACACACACACACACACACACACTGGCACATACACACACAAACGAAAAAAACAAAACAAAAAAAAACACACACGCACCGGCGCACGCACACACCGTGACTAATCTGTGACATTTTTTGGCATCAAATAAGTGTGACGTTTTAATTGTACAGTCACTTAATATCAGTGCATGTAAGCTTCCCAAACTTCCCAATTATTATTTTCCACCAGTATATGAAACTGGGAACGAGGGCAAAAAGATAAGTACTGCTATTTATATACTTAGAGAATTACAGTATAATCTTTGTGAGTCACCTATCTTAAAATCTATTGCAAGTTTTGAAATACACTCTTGTGCGGCTACAATAGAATTCAGCAACAAAAAAGTTCTTAACGTTCTTTCTGTTTATCTTCCGAAAGGCCCAAACGACCGAAATACTGAGCGGCTTTGAACAGTACAAGAACAACAGCCCGGCCAATGGGTAATAGCAGGAGATTTCAATGCCCACTCTCCATTCTGGGAAAAGAACTGTAGAACTGTGACAAGCAATCGCTTAATCGAAAATATTGTTGACAGCCCCTTTTATCTTTCGAATGACGGTAGTGTTACTAGAATTCCTGACGTTTCTAAACACAGACCAACAGCAATTGACCTAACACTTATATCCCCAGAGCTCCGTCCATCATGTACCTGGGAAACACATAAAGACACTTTGAGAAGCGACCATGTGCCTATCATCATTACAATAGCTGATGATGATTATAGGCCTGATAATGATAACGTTGACATTGTACCAAAATATAACTATAAGAATGCAAATTGGGATTTATTTCAAAACATTCTTTCCTCTCAAGATTTTGAAAAACTTGACAATCAAAGCATAGATGTAATGTACTCAAATTTTACAGAAGTTGTTCTATGAGCAGCTGATATGTCGATTCCAAAAGTAACGTGTGTGAAGTCGGGTGACCGTACAGGCAATGTCTGGTGGAATGATGCATGTGAAAAGGCTGTTAACTACAAGAAAGACACATTTAAGAACTACCTCGCGGACAGTGAGTCCAAAAAGCACAAAGAAATGAAGAAAACAAACACTCAGAGTAATATGACAGTAGCCCAAGCTAAAAAAAAGATTATTGGTCATCGTTTTGTTCACAAGAAATTTCAGATCATAAAGACTTAAATAAAGTTTGAACAAAAGTGAAAGAAATGAAAAATGGAATCAAGTTACCAAGTTGCCCAATATCAAACGACTCACAAAACAAATTTCTATCAGATAAGGAAAAGGCAGAAATCTTTGTTGAAATGTTTGCGCAAAATAGTAAAAACGAAGGCTTATCACAGGAGTGTAAGACACACAGAGACACAGAAGAAAACTGTCCTTTATACAGTGATCTGACTCCGCAAAATGACTTGTGGTTTAATTCTCCTATTATATATGAAGAGCTACAAACCGCAATAGCTTCCCTTAGCAATAAAAAAAAGTTCCGTTGGCATCGATGCAATATCAAATGAGATGATAAAAAACATTCCAGAAAAATGTATCATTTTCCTTCACAAAATATATCAGAAATGTTGGATATCTGGAAGTGTACCACAGATATGGAAAAGATCGATAGTGGTACCAGTTCTAAAAGCAGGAAAACCTAAACGTAATAAAAATAGCTACAGGCCTATTGCTTTGACCTCGCATGTCAGTAAACTAATGGAAAAATAGTCCTGCTGAGAATAATAACTTACTGTGAAAAATACAATATCATTCCAGTGAATCAGGCAGGCTTTAGAAAAGGAAGATCAACACCTAGTAAAAATTACAACTCAAATAAAACGTCAGTTTGCCCGCAGAAAAAGTGTCTTGGCAACGTTTTTTGATGTTAAAAAAGCCTACGATCAAGTTTGGCACAAACGTCTGCTAAACAAACTGAAATCAGTCGGAATATCTGGTAATCTCTATGAGTATATAAAAAGCTTTTTATCTAATAGAACAATCCAAGCGAGGGTGGGAACACATTATTCTTTACCACATACACTTGACATGGGAATTCCACAGGGTTCAGTTATAGCCCCTATACTTTTTAATATTCTTATTCAGGATCTCCCAAAGGTATTGTCAAATCGTGTAATTATAGTACAGTATGCTGATGACATTTGTATGTGGAAGGGTGTCACTCTAAAAATGTCAACCCCACAAAGAGCACATAATTACATACGGCGTTTGTATCAATCTGAGCTACACAACCTTGGTAACTATATGTTTGAAAATGGTCGACAGAAAAAAACATGTATGATGTTGTTTAATTCAGGTGGTAACCCATCTAGCATGCCAATTTTTAGATTACTTGGTGACGCCATTGATTATAAACAGGTGGTGAAGTTTTTAGGTGTTTATCTTACTTCAAAACTGACATGGAACATTCACTTTGATTACATCTTAACAAAGGCAAGGAAAAGTATCAATCTAATGAAAATTCTAAGCCGCTTACCTTGGGGAATAGATACAAAAACATTGATCCATCTTTCCATGGCTCTTGTAAGATCTAAGTTAACGTATGCACAATAAATACTTTTCAGTGCACCTAAATATCTGTTACAAAAGATTCAAAGTGTAGACTGTAAGGCTATCAAAATTGCCCTCGGAGTGCCCTTTCATGCATCCAACCAGGAAACATACAAAACAGCCGGAATTCTTCCTTTAAATGAGCATCGTGAGTTAGCAACCGCAAAATTCGCTGTAAGATACGCTTCTATGACAGAAAATTTAATTGCTGATGAACTGACAGTAAGATCTGACATTGATTTTCCAAAAAGAGCTAAAGCTATTTCATCACAAGAAACAGTTGCAACTTACGTTTCAAATCTGTTAAAAGAATCTGGTGTTAACATGAACGAGTTAGCTATAAAACCATCTTATACTCCTATTCCTTTTTGGGAAATGTTGAAAGCAGATTTTGATACCAACTATTCTGAAACAAAAAAGGAAGAAAACATCAATATCACAACGAGTACTGCCAGAATACACATAGCAGAAAATTACCTGGCTCATCTCCATATATTTACAGATGGATCCGTTCTTGAT
>NC_134876.1:81301173-81313673 GCF_041734735.1 Babylonia areolata
CTCCGATGAGATGCCCGGCCATGATCTTTCGCCGTAAGCATGGGTGGTGGAATTGATCAAGAGCTCTGACCTGTTTCTGTACAGCAGAAAAGCAGAAGAGCATGCAGGAAGGGGATGACAATTAACATGCCTTGTAAATTGCACACTGGCTTAGTTTGAAGTCGCCTTCACCCCGGCAACACTCGTCAGTGTCCATATTTAGCCTGACGGCGGAAGGAGGAACCTGTCTTTGCTTGTCTCAGTGTTTGAGACTTCTTTGTCAATACTGCAAGCTGAGGAAAGGCAGCTTTCCGGGCGCGTGAAATTAGCTACGTAGTTCAGAGTTGTGCCCCGACTTTACACACACACACACACACACACACACACACACACACACATATATATATATACTATGATATATATATATATATATATATATATATATATATATATATATATATATATACTATAATATATATATATATATATATATAATTTGAGGTTCCAGCTACCCAACAGCTCAAAACCCAAACGAACAGAATATACTATGCAGTGCGAAAGACAAGGCTGACAGTGCTGATTCACCAAAACGTTGTTCCCTCAGCTGTATCATGTGCCAGTTTCGCACTTGTCGAGCAAGGCCACATGACAAAGGACTGTCTGTTCTCTCCCCTTCTCCTGCCCAAGCACTGTGTCAGCGGGAGTGCAGGGCCCTGCCAGCGGGTCGGAAAGGTCACAAAGGAAGGGAGAGGACCCGATAGGGCACGAACACCTCATTATACAGGCAGACTATTGTCGTCGCAGCATCATGATCGAGATAAAGGGGTAGAAGGTTGGTTTAGTTGCTGTCGGGTCGTTCCAAGGGTGTGCATGGTAGTAATGGTACGTGGTAGTAGTAGAGGTGGTGGTGGAGTGGTGGTGGTGGTGGGTGGTGGTTTATTTCGTGGTGGGTCTCAGTGGCGCCCCAGTTTAGAACCCCAGGTGTTATTCAAGTTATTTTCTTTCATTTTTTCTTAAAAAAAAAAAAAAAAAAAAAAAAATTCGTTACTGGTGATCCAGTTTCTTCGTGGCCTTCTTTGACGTTTCTTTTCCCTTTCAACCATTTCAACTGACAACCCTCGCTTCCCCTTCCACCTCTCTCCTTTCTCTCTCTCTCTCTCTCTCTCTCTCTCTCTCTCTCTCTCTCTCCCCTCCCCCCTCGCCCCCCAACTCTTTCTTTCCCCTTGATAATAACAATTTTTAATTAATAATTTTTCTCTGAACCGGCCCCAGATCCTCAGAGTTTTCAAACTCACACTCAGTAACATGAAACAACACAGAGAAAGAAGCTTCTGTTGCTCAGAACCACCATGTCAGCTGTATGATTCTCATACCATAATCTGTCAGTATCAGTATCAGTATCAGTATCAGTAGCTCAAGGAGGCGTCACTGCGTTCGGACAAATCCATAGGCGCAACACCACATCTGCCAAGCAGATGCTTGACCAGCAGCGTAACCCAACGCGCTTAGTCAGGCCTTGAGAAAAAAAAATGAAGAGAAAATAATAATAATAATAATGATAATGATAATAATGATGACGATGACGATAATAATAATGATAATGATAATAATAACATAACACAAATATAAAATAAAAAGTCAATAATGATAATAAATAAGCAAATAAGCACATCAATGTAAAACATGCAGACACACATTCTCCACCCTCCACCCCCCCCCCCCCCCACACACACACACATGCAATCTGTCAGACACCACGCATCACTGTCCGCTTTCCAGTCAACTGAAAACTTGCCCTGCAATCGCGCTTCGTGTGTATACACAAGAATAAGCTAAAAATGAAAATAAAAATTAAAAAACCAACAAAAAAACCCCAACAAACAAACAAAAAAAACAAAAAAACAAAAAACAACAAAAAACAAAACAAAAAACGCACGTTAAAGATCTCGTAAGCCACGTCAGCGTTAGGTGGGCACAAGAGCATGTCCAGCATACATCCCCCCTCCACCCGCCCACCCCACATGCCCCCCCCCCCCACCTCCCCTCCCCGCCGGAAAATGAATTACGGCTGCCAACATGGCGGGTTAAAAACGGTCATACGCGTAAAAAAGCCTGTTCGAACATGTATACGAGTAAACGTGGGGTTTGCAGCCTAGAAACGCAGAAAAAGAACTGGACCCCCCCCCCCCACCCCCATCCCCCTCCCCCGCTTTTTTTTTTTTTTTTTCAAGGCGGTACTAAACTGACCTTTTGTAAACTATCGCTGATCCACCTTTTTGGTGTTGACATAGAGAAAACGAATTTGTTAGGTGTTTACAACACACACACACACACACACACACACACACACACACACACACACACACACACACACACACACACAACCGAAACACAGGGTTATTACAATGACTCACGGTGTTTACACACCTGAGCCAAAAACAGTGGCCCTTCGCGTGTCGGCATGTTTAGACCGTACTGCCTTGTCTCCCAGTCAGTAGGATTCTAGCTAATCTGTTTCTCGGGTTTAATTAGCAGGTCTAATTGTGGACTAAATTTATTCTGCTTTGAGGCATTCACAAAAAAAAGTTGTAGTGGTTTAACTTAACACACCGAGAACTTTTCTAAGTCTTTTCCAACATATGGAACGGAGTTTGTATCCAAATAACTGTTTCATTTTTTCAAGATTCAGACAGACGCCTTTCACAGTAGTTTAACTTAACACACCAACCAATTTTCTAAGTCTTTTCCAACATATAGAACGGAGTTTGTATCCAAATAACTGTTTCATTTTTTCAAGACTGAGACAGACGCTTTTCACAGTAGTTTAACTTAACATACCAACCACTTTTCTAAGTCTTTTCCAACATATGGAACGGAGTTTGTATCTAAATAACTGTTTCATTTTTTCAAGATTCAGACAGACGCCTTTCACAGTAGTTTAACTTAACACACCAACCAATTTTCTAAGTCTTTTCCAACATATGGGACGGAGTTTGTATCCAAATAACTGTTTCATTTTTTCAAGACTGAGACAGACGCTTTTCACAGTAGTTTAACTTAACATACCAACCACTTTTCTAAATATTTTCCAACATATGGGACGGAGTTTGTATCCAAATAACTGTTTCATTTTTTCAAGATTCAGACAGACGCTTGTCACAGTAGTTTAACTTAACATACCAACCACTTTTCTAAGTCTTTTCCAACATATGGAACGGAGTTTCTATCCGAATAACTGTTTCATTTTTTCAAGACTGAGACAGACGCTTTTCACAGTTGTTTAACTTAACATACCAACCATTTTTCTAAGTATTTTCCAACATATGGGACGGAGTTTGTATCCAAATAACTGTTTAATTTTTTCAAGATTGAGACAGACGCTTTAACGGAAGAACACAAAAGTCCCGGTTCTTCTCTTTTGAATGGCACCAAACCAAACAAAAATCTAAGTAACTTACTAAGTAACCTGCTAAGTAAGTAAGTAAGTAAGGAACCAACCAACCAACCAACCAACCGACTGATTGACTGACTGACTGACCGACCGACTGACTGAGCTGCTGAGTAACTGACTGACCAGCAAACAAGCAAACTTGCCAGCAAACTGTTTTGTCGTTAGCGACACCAGAGGCGAACCGCTCAATGTTGTGTTGTATCCGTGTTGTGCTGCGTTTCTGTTGTGTTGTAGTAGTGTTGTGTTGCGTTTAAAATGATCTTCTGTCAATAATCGAAACAAATACTGAAGAAACTACTTTCCAGGGAGTTCTGGATATAACGAGTGTACTCCAACACGCAGTCTATTTACTTCGCTGCCTTCTGCATCCACAAGGGACGTCGCTACCAGTCACCCAAGCTCTGCATTATACATGTCACACACACACAGATACACACACGCACGCACGCACGCACGCACGCACACACTCATGCACACACACACACACACACGCACACACACACACACACACACACACACACCTTCTCTTGTGTCACTCTTTTTTTTCCAAGCAAACACCCAGGTATACATTGACTTTGCATCAACCAGAGCAACTGACTCCGCCAGCAGAACAAATACCACAAAACCGTCGGTGAGACTGCTCAAACCAGCATCTAAGTTGATCCTCCCAAAGACAAAATAAGACAAGTAAAATAATACAGTATAAAATAAAATGACAAAATAAAAGTAAGGTAAAATAAAAAATCCCCTGAAATGGAGTATGGCTGCCTACATGACGGGAGTAAATACGGTAATATACGTAAAAGCCCACCCGTGTATACGAGTGAACGTGGGGGTCTCATTCCATGAACAAAGAAGAAAGGGGAGGAGGAGAGGAGGAAGAAGAAGAGATAAAATAAAGATTAAACAAAATGAAATAAAGCTAAAGTTTATGAAAATAAGACAAAATAAAACCAGACGATAAAACGAAATAAAATAAATCAACCGAGTACAGTAAAGTGAAACAAACAAACACATAAACTAACAAACAAACTCAAAGAAAGAAATAGCCACGCGTTAGGCTTAGGACTACAATGAAGACAGCAAATCTCCTCTTACATTGAAACAGAATAAACTAAAGCAACTGAGTACAGTAAAGTGGTACACAATTGAACAAGCAAGCAAGGAAACAAACAAACTCAAAGAAAGAAATAGCCACGCGTTAGGCTTAGGACTACAATGAAGACAGCAAATCAGTTAATCTCCTCTTACATGTCAATTTTCTGCAAAGAGGAAATTCAAGACGCCGAAAAGCGTTCGTGATGTAAAACAACGAACAGACCGCTAATGAAAACGATGTTCTGTGAATTCATTCCACCACACAAGAAAGACCCATCTTTCTATTTCCAGGATGAATGACTGTTTTCGTGTCAATACAGGTTGTTGTTGTTTTTTTAACTTTCTCAGGATTCACTCTGAAGTACACGAATGGACTTCTTCCTATTAATTAAGGGCCAGGCTATGCCGTCATGATTGCAACTCGGTAAATCCGTGAGACATCCGGTTCTAGCAGTTTGTATGCAAGTTCTTTAAAGTCACGATTCATTATCGTTTTGGGTTGTTTTTGTTTGTTTGTTTGTTTGTGCGTGAAATTTTCTCTCTTTGTTGCCTTCTGTCTGTGTGTCTATCTTTGTTTCTTTTGGTGGCGAACTCTCTCTGTCTCTGTCCATCTTCCTACGTGGGCATCTCTCTCTCTCTGACGTCATATAAGAATTATTTAACACGTTTTAATACTCGCCCGTGCAAGCTTAATAATCTTTCCACATTCTTTGAAGCATCTTGCAAAGCGACTCTCTCTCTCTCTCTGTCTCTGTCTCTGTCTGTCTGTCTGTCTCTGTCTCTCTGACGTCACCCACCCAGTAAGTTTTACAACGTTCAATGTCAAGTCTGTGTTACTCTCTTATATACTTCTAGAAGTTTCACATGACTTAAAAAGTTTTGAAGAACTTTTACAGACTTCATGATTGGTCTTTGTTCTGAAGACAATTTAATGCTCTTGCTGTTGTTGCAATCCTTCCAATACTCATTGGTGTCATTCCACATTTCTATTTAAAAAAAGTTTTCAATACCTGTCCTTCCAGTAAGCCTTTGTTACTGGAATTCATTTTACACAGAACTCGTAAAATTCATTTTATGTGAAAGCAGCCTTTTATTTTCAAAGCCAGGCTACACTGCCCTTTGTTTTGTCTGTTTTAAGAGCTTTTTCCCCCCCTGGCGAACGGTCATTAAACTTTCATTTCCAAGTCCACTCAACTCATTCTTCGACCACTTTTAGGTCACTGCTTCTCTGAAAACACAAGACACCCACAAAAGGCAAGCGATAGTGAACGCAAAGCAGTATTGATCGCATCGCAGAAGAGACTGCTGTTGACACGTCATTGAAAAAATGAAGTTGTAGCTGGGGAAACGAGAGGACGAGGGGACAAGTGTGGACCTTTTCTCTGATACCTTCCGCAGCAAGTCTTTCACGTCACGACGGCTCTGCCCAGACTGTGTGCACACAGACTGAGCTTACAGATACTCACTCGATATATAACAACAAACGCCCCAAATTTTGTCATCTATATATACATATATTTGTGTGTGTGTGTGTGTGTGTGTGTGTGTGTGTGTGTGTGTGTGTGTGTGTGTGTGAAAGAGAGAGAGATAGAGAAACAAGACAGAATGATTACACCATGTTTTAAGTGATTTGATATTCTTTTGCTGTTCACCACCCACAATCCCTCCATTGAACATTCATCCAAACATTGCGGCTAACGATCAAAATTCAGCACAGCTACCAGAAAATTCTTCGTTATGATTCTGTCATTTTCCATTTTCTCAAAAGCGATGTGACGGTAGTTGTACTCAGTTTGGTCGGTGTATAAATATATTCGGAGAGCTGACTGCGAAATAATGCTTTCTTTCTGAAACGTATTCAAGCTGCGATTTTGAAATTCAACATTTTGACAAATTGCACACGACTCATGTTTTGTTATGTTCAATATTTTAAGACAATACAGTTTTATTTGTTACTTTCTTTATTTTTTCCTTCTTCCTCTCCAGGCGTTGCCTTTGAGGACTCCAAAGAAAAACGGGATATTGGGGAAAATGCTGGTGGTCTGCTCATAAGACGGGACGCAATAGCCGAGTGGTTAAAGCGTTGGACTTTCAATCTGAGAGTCCCGGGTTCAAATGTCGGTAAGGGCGACTGGTGGGAAAAGGCTGGGGATTTTTCCAATCTCCCAGGTCAACATAATTATGTGCAGACCTGCAAGTGCTTGGACCCCCTTCGTGTGTATACGCAAGCAGAAGATCAAATACGCACATCAAAGATCCTGTAAGCCATGTCAGCGTTCGGTGGGTTATGGAAACAAGAACATACCCAGCATGCGCATCCCCGAAAACTGAGTATGGCCGCCTACATGGCGGGGTAAATAAATAAAACGGTCAAACACAAAATGTTACATTTTTGTTTGTTTGTTGTTTGTGTGTGTGTTTTTGTTTGTTTGTTTGTTTGTTTGTTTTGTTTTGTTTTTTTTAGTATGTGTGTGTGCATGCCTGAAATCAGATTGAAATCAGATTGACGTTCTTCTTGTATGGTTTGATTTCATTTGATGGTGTACTTATTACTGCTGAAAAGAGGAGAGGACCAGCTTAAGGTCCAATGGAGACCAGGTCACAATCAAACATAGGATTATATTAATTGGATTAAAAAACAACAACAACAACAAATCTGACATAGATGAATCCATTAGAATAGACAGCATCTCATGTATGAATTGCACGTTTCCAGGTCACAATGGACAAAACATCTACATGAATGACACATTTTGCACGCGCATGTGTGTGAGTGTGCGCATATCCACATTTGGTGATATTTTGCTTTCAAATTAAAAATAATGTTTTGCCTCTCTCTCTTACACACACACACACACACACACACACACACACACACACACACACACACACACACACAGTTGTTTGAAATACCCCCACGAAAGAAGATAATAAAAATAGATAAAATGAAACAAACAAGACAGTTCATAATTAGATAAATAAATGAATAAACAAAAATAAAATGATAAATGTGTAACTAACAAACTAAAGATAAAACAAATAGATGAATAAGCAAATTGCTAAATACATAAATAGAAAAAACAAGCAAACAAACAAAATAAATAAATGTTTTTAGAACCCAGACAATGGCTTGTCGTCACTTCAGATCACACAAGTGCCTTGATGACCGCCCGTTTCCATTTTACATACAAATACTTAAGAAAGCTGAATATTGTAATTTCTTCAGTAAAATATTTTAAAAGCGCATGGTTCACCATACTTCAACACCACATTTTGCGAAGGCAACATGTGAACCTTTCTTCAACGCCACTTTCGTGCTGTCTGTCTAGATACAAATTAGGAACAAGATAACTGGTTTAACATTTAAGTAACTGATTCAATTGACAGTTTTAAGTATGTTTATTATTCCGGAATCACTAATTGCCAACAAATCAACGTAAAACATTCACTACGGCTAGGGAAGTACGAAACAGGTTTCACTGCACGGAGTGAGAAAGCGCGGGGAGGAATCAGGCCTGCCCGCAGCGCCCGACTTGACAAGGCGCGAATGACAAGCACCGGCAGCAAAAAAGTATGGTGTACTTTTTCTTCCATCTCAGCCTATTTATTTTTCTTTATTTAATTTTCCTGATCTTATCTGACGTTCGATTATCTTCGATTTTTTACAGGTGATAGAGCGAAAAATTCTGAACACATAGAGCCAAAAAAAAACACCCTTTTCTTGCAATTTTTTTAGGTTCGGCCACTTTTTCTCACAGAATTACTAGACTAATTGTTTGATTTGATCTTTTGACTCACGTACCCAAAACAAACAAAATTGATCGAGTCGATTCGTTTTTTCTTAATATTTTTTAATTGTTCTTTTCTTATTTATTTATTTATTCATTCTTTTTTTTTCTAATTGGGTAGGGGTTAGAAAGAGGAAACGCAGAGGTGGAAAGGATGGTGTGTGGTGTGTGTGGGCGTTGTGGGGGAGTGGTGGTGAAGGGATAGGAAAGGGAACATTCTTTTTGCATTACAACGCTGGGACTTTTTGTCCAAATTTAGCATTGAAGCCCCTCAACCCCATACCCCCTCCTCCTCCTTTTTTTTTTTTTTTTTTTTTTTTTTTTTGTAAGCAGGCATCGTTGTGCGGAAATTTATGGCGCCGTCGTCGATTGTGGGTGTTGTCCTTGTCTCTGCTTGGGTGACCCAGGACAGGAGGGTCATTGAGGACAGGGCTTTAAGTAACTGTCACAGAGAGAGAGAGAGAGAGAGAGAGAGAGAGAGAACACTGAATACTGAACACTGAAATGTTTAATGTCATTAGCTGTAAAGCTCTAGTGGCATAGTAGGTACAAACGGAGTCAGCGTCCAGCCTTGTTGTGAACACTTCTCATTCCGTCTTGAGGGGAAACATTGTGGATAATTATTGCCAAATGGGACTTACAAACAAAACAAAAACAAAAAAACAACATATATTAATATTAAAAAAAACCCAGCCGACTCGCACACTCTTCTCCATCGCCAGAGTAGCCCAGCCCAAGGGAAGAGGTCTTTGCAATACACTCATGTATGCGAGAGAAAAAGAAAGAAAAAAGCCCAGCTTTTTCAGGGGAAATAATGTTCCCAAACTACCGCACAAACCTTCCATCCCGAATCTTCTCCTCCACTTAATTTCTTCCCACCAGTCCCAACACTACCCGCTTTATAGCTGCGTGTTCGCTTCCTGTGGACTGAATGGTGTACGCTTTGCACGGCTCAAAGAACAGCTTACATGGACTTGCGCACAGTGGCTAGATTGCCAGTGCAGATTGAAATCGAGGGGAGGATCAGCATCTGGAGGATGTGCAGGGTGGATGGGGCATTAAAAAAATATATATATATATATATATATATATATATATTTAAAGAAAATGGATATATATATATATATATATATATATATATATATATATATTTAAAGAATGGTATTTTCATGAAAGTCGTATCTTTGGTCTGGCCTGGACGATGTGACAGTGGATTTGTTTTTGGTTTGTTTTGTTCTGTTTTTTGTAATGCATGTAATGAATATGAAACAAACTCGCTCCATCGAAGGAAATGATCATTGTCCACACTGCCGGATTCTGCCTTCTCTCCCCATTCTCGGAAACGTAACCATAAATGGTTGTACAAAACACTGAAAAGAAAAAAAAAGGTGTCCTTCATTTACGGTTTCTTTTTTTAATTTATTTTCCCTTAATTCGTGAGGCTGAAAATGCAAGGAAGGTTGAATATCTAATGACGTCATTTCTCGGCGGAAGCAGCCAACAACCTTAGCTACTGAATCGATCTTTTATGTGATCTTTCAAAAAATCAGATTTCTGCAAACCAAGCGATAGCGTTTTTAGTTTGTTCCGACCATTCTGTGAATTCATCTGTCTGTTTTTCTGTCAGTCAGTCAATCAGTCGGTCAGTCAGTCAGTCAGTCTGTCTGTCTGTCTGTCTCTGTCTGCCTGTCTCTCTGGATGATGTGGAAGGAAGGTTAGGGTAGGGTGGATGGTGGTGGGGCGTGTGTATCGTCGAACTAATCTGAAAACAACTCATCACACAACCTAGATGATTTCAAGTTTAAAAAAAAAAAACATAAAAAAAAGAAAAGAAAAAAGAAAACGAAATTTGCGGTGACTGCACGGCTCCGATGATCCGAATTCAAGAAACATCAGATTCTCTTTTTATAGAATCCTGAGCAGTCATCTATGTGAACACTCTCAATGGATGGCTGGGTGAGTAGACATTTTTTCTTTTGAACAGATGGAAAAGAATTCTGTTCTTTCTTCTTCTTCTTTTTTTTTCCTCCCAGCGAGCATTGCAGCAATCGAAGATCAGCTTCAGTTTCAAGGAGGTGTCAAAGCGTGCAGTGCAGACTGATCCATGTACACTACATCATATCTATTACATGAAACGACCGAGCAAATGCCTGACCTACGCACAACCCAATGGGGCTGGTCAAGCCTTGGAAACCGCAGAACTGAGATGGACAGAAATCCAGAAGTTGGTCATGCATAAAACATACTGTAACAGCCACATGTCAGTGCAGATGCCTTTCTTTCTTTCTTTCTTCTTTCTTTCTTTCTTTTATGGCATTCTTTCTTCCTTTTTTCTTTCTTTCATGGCATTCTTTCTTTCTTTCTTTCTTTCATGACAATGGCCATCGACAGAGCTGCAGAGCATGACTGATTCATTTTTGATGAGACAAACCCTCCACAGACATCCCCCTGTCCATGGTTCCAGGCTTAACTGGCACTTTTGAATAATTCACCTTCAAGGAGGACGGTACGAGCGCGTGGCCCAGCACGCGTGGAGGATTAAGGCTGGGGAGGAGGGTGAGGCATTAATCACCAAGTGGCACTGACCTATTATCAGGAGGCTGTGCGCCGCCGCCCACACGTACAGGGACCGTTGGCCACTTGACCGAGATTATTGGACTGATTGATACTCAGTCACCGATCCCCCAGAACAGTTCCAGTTAAGTCAGTCCTCCTCCCTCCCCCACCCTCTTCGTTTACCAGAGTCCCCCAGTCCTCCGCATTCTGTTATCCAGTTGGAGTGGCTTTTTTTTTCGTTTTCTTCGTGCTCATATAAAAGAGTGAGCATTTCCATCTTTTCTCCTCCAGCTAGTATGGATTTCTGTTTTTTGGGGTGTTTTATTTTTTGTTTTGTTCGTGCTCACAAAAAGAGGGAACATTTCCACCTTTTTCTTTTTCAGCTGGCATGGACTGTTTTGTTCTTACTCACATAAAGTGGGAACATTTCCATTTTTATTGTTCGTACGTGTAAACTGTAATACTGCACCTGTCCACCCTTATCTTTTCCTTCTGCCACTATTCCATCAGTTTCAACCGAAGAGAGAGAGGAGGACAGTCAAAGCCTCAGGTCCGTCAGGACATTTGCAACGTGCTAGTTGCCGCTAGATGACGCTGAAAGTGGAGATTTTGTTTTTCTGCCACATCGTCCGAGCCGTTCCAGTTCACAGTTGGCTCACCACTCTTCCCGAAGTCCTCAAATGCAGGACTCACCCCCCGCCCCCCCTCCTCCCCCAAAGCCCCCTCTCCCCCCATGCCCCCCGCCCCAGGCTTGTTCTGTCGCGGCAGTCACAGTGCCAATATTTCACAGGGAACTGTCAGTGTTAAGCCGCCATGTGGCCACACACCAGAGGAAACCCGGCACTGCTGCTGAGTCACTTCAGTGGCGTTCTAGGGGGCATGTAACGATTCTGCATACGCAGGACTGCCCGTAGTAAGCGTGTGTGTGTGTGTATGTGTGTGCTGGCAGTGAATGTATTTTGTCCATTGTTGTGTGCATGTACGCTTCAGCGGGATTCGTTGCTGCAGATAATGTGTAATCAGTGTCGTATGACCGTACTTCCGACATATCCTATGGTGTAATCATTCTGTCTTGTTTCTTTATCTCTCTCTCTTTCACACACACACACACACACACACACACACACACACACACACACACACACATCCACATACACAACACACACACATATCCACATACACAACACACACACACACACACACACACACACACACACACACACACACACACACACACAAAACAAAACAAAAAGCAAACAACAACAACAAAAAATCGCGTATACACGTGCACACATATGCACCCCCTCCCCATACACCCACACCTAAGCGGGGAGAAGCACGCACGAGGGCAGGAAGAAAATAGGCCGGCGAGGATTGAAAGACGGACGAGGAAACAGGCTGAACGAGAAAGAAGCACACCAGAAGAAGAAGGAGTAGGAGACGAAGAAAAAGAAGAAGACGAAGAAGAAGAAGAAGAAGAAGAAAAAAACACACCAAAAAAACACCCCAGACGTTGCTAACTCGACTTACTCTCGCTAATGTATTTACCATGAATCATAAAATCAAGCGGCTTTCCAGCCCAGTCTTTCCCCCCCCGCATCTCTTCCCCCATTTCTACTACATGCGTT
>NC_134876.1:81318673-81321173 GCF_041734735.1 Babylonia areolata
TAGCTTGTAAAGTTTGAATGGCCGCGCTAATCACTCGGAAACTCAGCGCGTTTGAAAAGCAAAAGAGCTCATGACATGGAAAACGCACTCTCATCATTATTCATAGGATATACGGGCTGGTACCCGCTGTGGGGAGCTGGGGTGGGGATTCTGAAGAACATGCAAACAACGAAACAAAAAGAAATGATCGGGGTGTGGGTGTCGGGGAGGGGGGGGGGGATTCTGAAGACCATGCAAACAACGAAACAAAAAGAAATGATCGGGGTGTGTGTGTGTGTGGGGGGGGGGGGGGGGAATTCTGAAGACCATGCAAACAACGAAACAAAAAGAAATGATCGGGGTGTGGGTGTGGGGGGTGGGGGGGGGGGAATTCTGAAGACCATGCAAACAACGAAACAAAAAGAAATGATCGGGGTGTGGGTGTCGGGGAGGGGGGGGGGGGATTCTGAAGACCATGCAAACAACGAAACAAAAAGAAATGATCGGGGTGTGGGTGTGGGTGTGTGTGTGGGGGGGGGGGAATTCTGAAGACCATGCAAACAACGAAACAAAAAGAAATGATCGGGGTGTGTGTGTGTGTGTGTGTGTGTGTGTGTGTGTGTGGAATTCTGAAGACCATGCAAACAACGAAACAAAAAGAAATGATCGGGGTGTGAGTGTGTGTGTGTGTGGGGGGGGGGGAATTCTGAAGACCATGCAAACAACGAAACAAAAAGAAATGATCGGGGTGGGGGGTGGGGATTCTGAAGACCATGCGAACAACGAAACAAAAAGAAATGATCCCCGGAGACCTGCACACCAACACCGAAGGGCACAGTCAGCAGCCAGCTGGAACCTGGACATGACGTAAAACGGGAAGGTCGGGCAGTCACCCGGAACAAAGTGTGAGCCACATGAAAAATGCAGCATCAACCCGAAGAAGCTGCCTTGCAAGGCGCGACCGACCGACTGGAAGTTCCGATGAATTCAAATATCCTGTTAAAAACTACGAATGACAATATCGTTTGGACAGTTGACACACCGTGACCAGAAAGACTTGGCACTTGTTCGTGTGAAAAGAAATTTGTGCGTGAAAAAAAAAAAATCCATTTCCGACACCCATTCTGTGTTAGGTTTTCAGAACTGGAACATGTGTTACTGTTCCTACAGAAATGCTTCTGATCCACTCTGTCATTTTCACACCGACGTCTTTAAAACTCTTGTGTGCTTGCAGCGAGACAGGACAAGACAGGCGCGAGGCGAGACAGTGTGTGTTCACTGCAGCTAAGATCCTCTCAGGAAGACAGAGAGTGAGTGGCGTGCTGACAGCTGAGGGCAGACCCAGACATCTCAGTGGATGTTGAAGTCCATGGGGACAGGCCCCAGACCTGCTGCCGTGGTCACCAGTGCATAGGGCCTCAAGATACACAGAAGTTTTGCCGCATCTGTGGATGAACACACACACACACACACACACACACACACACACACACACACACACACACACACACACAAGAACATAATTATGTATGGTTGTGTATACACATGCTCTCTCTCTCTCTCTCTGTGTGGCTACATTGAAAAAAAACAAACCCACCTCAACTGATTAAAAAGAACAATAACATATGCAATTACTGCACAGTTTCATTTTTTTTAAATGCTGAAAACTGATAATATCACACACCAAAAACATATACAGGCAATTACTCATATACAATTGTTATATTCAATTGTACCACCAAAAAGTGACCTCAAGTGATTCAGAGAGAGGGGAGGTGCCGATAGAGGCAAGGGTGGTGGGAGGATGGGAAAGAGATCAACAGGCAAAGAGGGGAAAGGGGTAGAGAAAGAGAGATGAGACAAAAAAAATTAATTAAAAAATAAAATAAAATAAATAAATAAAAATCAGAAACAGTATCTGATACAAAGGCGAAACTGGTACTGTTTTCTTTCTCAGGCGAGACTGTAATCATTGGAAGAACATCCATCTCTTTACATTCTCCTCACCAAATCCATTCACCCACCCATTCCCCACCCACCCACCCACCCATCTGTCCACTCCCTCCTACCAGCACGTACGTCCGCGACATCCCACGGATTTTTACCCTTTGGCATTTCCACGGACACTGACCTGACCTGCAGCAATAAGTTTCAAGTCACTTAACTTGCAGTGTGACAGCAGGGCAAAATGAGGTGTTTGTTCTGTCGCTGCTGCGCGCGGGAGGCAAGGGCACGAGACAAGCACGTGCGTGAATAATTGACAAACACTCCTCCTCCTCCCACCAGTTTCCCTCTACATGTCCCTGTATTCCCCCCCCCCCCCCCCCCCACCACCCCCCCCTCCTCCCTCCAACCCCCTGGCCCAGAATATCATCTAGGCTTTTGGGAAATCGTTCGTAGTACTTACACAGTCACACACACATAAACTCACCTAAAATACATAAAATGATATGAAGCATTTTCAGCTCTGCAGGGTGGATGTAGTGAGAAAGAAGAGAGGATGAACGATGGAAGTTGTTTG
>NC_134876.1:81328673-81331173 GCF_041734735.1 Babylonia areolata
AGTTATGAATCAGTTGATTGTTGAATATTGGCATTCAGGTAGGTGAAACTGAATCTTGCTTATGATAAGCAAAGGGCAGTAATTTTCAAGAAAAGTTAACAATTTTGTGTTGTTGTTTCTACGACTTAGCAACAAACTTTGGTAACTATAGCATATTGATTTATGCAAGAACACTGCATCAAATGAATTTAGGGGATATGAAGTGATAGGTAGATCAGTAATTGTCAGAAAATGGAAATTGATCAAATAATAAAACATGTAAAACTTGGTAGTTGACATTATGATGTTGATCGTTTGGTTGGGTGGCATTGCAGTGGACAAGAGTGGTCAAATCTAGTTGTTAGGACGATTTCTGCGGGGATCACAGACGGGGTAATTCTACTCCTCCGTTCTCTGGAGGTAAATGTATTGTCTATCTTCTTTGTGTATTACTTGTATTAAGGGTGTGGGTAAGCTTGGGATGATAGATCGAAGGAGGAAAGGGGTTGGGTGTGCAAAGGAAGTTGGACGGGGATATGGGGGGAAGGAAAGACTGGTAGAAGGGAGGGGGATGTTTAATCAGCCACAGGTATCTTACTGCTCAAAAGAGGCTTTCATGCACAAACGCAAAATAACAATTCTTACTTGCACAGATATGTGCATCAACTCAACGCCTCACTAACCACGTCACGTTTCAAGCACATGTGCTCTAGCCGTTATCAATTCATGCCACGTAGTCACGTCTCCGTCACAAGATCAAAATCAATCTATAACCAACGGTTAGTAGTGATCAGTAATCATCAACAGTAGTCACCATTGCTTACCTACTATTATAGGACACTCACTTCTTCATCCCTCTTTCTGTCTTTCTCACACGGCAGTAAAACATCATGTGACGTTCTCTTACACTACCGTCGCAGTCAACTGTAATCCATTTACACAACTTGGGCAACAAGGTGTGTGTGTGCGTAAATGTGATAGAGAGAGTGTGTGTATGTGCGTGTGGGTAGGGGGAGAGGTTGGGGTGGGTAGGAAAGGGGGAAATTACCTCTGACATCCAACACTTCTATGCACTCTTATTCCCAGGGAGTTTATTTCCTGAGGCTGTTTAATCGGTCTGATCAGGTTAATGCGGGCAAGGGTTCACCTGGTGATGGAGATAAACCCCTCAGGTCAAAGTGGGCAAGGATTCACCTGGTGATGGAGATAAACCCCTCAGGTTAATGTGGGCAAGGATTCACCTTGTGATGGAGATAAACCCCTCAGGTTAATGCGGGCAAGGATTCACCTGGTGATGGAGATAAACCCCTCAGGTTAATGCGGGCAAGGATTCACCTGGTGATGGAGATAACCCCCTCAGGTTAATGCGGGCAAGGATTCACCTGGTGATGGAGTTAAACCCCTCAGGTTAATGCGGGCAAGGGTTCACCTGGTGATGGAGATAAACCCCTCAGGTTAATGCGGGCAAGGATTCACCTGGTGATGGAGATAAACCCCTCAGGTTAATGCGGGCAAGGATTCACCTGGTGATGGAGATAACCCCCTCAGGTTAATGCGGGCAAGGATTCACCTGGTGATGGAGTTAAACCCCTATGCTTCCCACAGAGTCTTCTTTGGAGCCTTTGTTACTGTGCAGGCCAACTATTGTTGCGTCCCTGAGGTCACCTGGCATTTCCTCTTTTTCTCAGGCGGTCAGAACACCGTGGAATGCCTGTCCAGCTTCTTCGCTTAGTGTATTATGCACCTCACCAGGAATACCATCCTTGCTGGAGGCTTTTTCACAGTTCTCCTATTTGATGACCTTCCTGATTTCATCAATAGATGGAGGGTCATCACATTTTTCTATGCCTGGCTGCTGATCACCTGATGGACAGGTGATTCACAAGTTCACTGAAATGTTGCATCTTTCTGTTGTTGGCGGCAGCCTTGTCCTTGATGAGTGTCATTCTATCTGTAGACAGAAAGGGGGCGGAGCCAGATTTCGCAGGACCGAAGACTGTCTTGATGGAGTCGAAAAATAGCTTCGGATCCTTGGAGTCAACGAAGTCTTAGATCTTTTCAGCTTTCTTCTACCACCACGCATCCTCCGTATTTTCATCTGTGCTACAGTCTGGTATGACTTGAATCTCCCCTTGTGAATGGAGCCCAGGTCTACACCTGCCCTGCATCCTGGCATTCCATGCCTCACATGCAACCAAAAGTGTTCTTTTGGAAGTTGGCCACTGGGTTCACGTGCGTGTCCACCGATGATTTCAGCCGATAATTGCACAACGCATCGTCATCATCGGTTAACGAAAGACAACGATGACATCATATCGTATCGCATCATTTTGTATTGCATTGTTTCGTGTCGTGTCGTGTTGTCATCCAAGGGAGGCTTGTGAGAAGGAGGAGGAGAGAAAAACACACGAGATGTACAGGCTGTGAGCACGGTAGCACAGGACACAGAAAGCTCTCCTTCGATCTGAGCTCCACGCCTTGACGGTCAGCGGTGAGACTTATTGCCCATTGACCCCACAGT
>NC_134876.1:81336173-81358673 GCF_041734735.1 Babylonia areolata
AACATACAGACAAATATACCAATACATACTTTCTTCTTACACACGTATACAATACGAATCACCAATAAACACAAATACACTCAGAGATCATACTTCTTGCCAACATATCCCGGTACTTTCGTATCAGCATTTCCGTCATTCAAACCAACACCTGTTTAAGTAAGAACTCACACCCATGCACGCTCATCTTGACGGACACACATCATGAACGATTGGTACCATCGTGTGATGGTGTTCTTACCATTATGCCATGGGCGCTAACCTTCTCTGTTTAAAAAAATAAATAAATAAATAAAAAATTTAAAAAGAGGGGACGGGGGGATAAAAGAAGCAACAGCCGAGTACACAAAAGCGATCACGCCAAACACAACTACACACATATTACATTATTACCTGAAAGGTAAGCTGCGCCACCCAGCGATGATCCCACCCTGCCCTACATACCACGACACTCTGTTCCCGGCCATCAGGTATGACCGGTGCCAGGCAACGGGTAGCGACGTGTCTCCCTGGAGGCGTCGCTCCATCAAGATAGCAGCATGAAGTGAAACAGACCGTGTTCCGCTGATATCCTTCTCGCTGTGAGGAAAATCACCATCGATCACACCGATCAAGAAAACATCACACAAAAGGCCACTGTGCTATGACCCACTGACTGTTGTTGTCAGTCACATCAGAAGCAGGAACTTGTTTCGGAAGGAGGTTGGGGGATTTCGTTGCTTTTTATTTTATTCTATATCTGATGTTTATGTAGATAAACTGACAAAGTAGTTAAGTTATCTATAACCAGCATCCTTCCCCCCCTGCCTCCTCGCCACCTCCACCCCACTTTCCAGAAAACATATACTGGAAGGTTTCTCTCTCTGCATTGTAATGTTTCCTATTGCTCTCTCTTTTTACTCTTCTTTTCCTTCTTGTTTTCTTTCTTTCAGTCTTTTTTCTCTCTGTCTTTTCTGGCATCTACATTCTGCTGCATCCCGGGGGATAACAAAGAGGGAAAGGCACAGAAACAGCTGGAGACGAGACACTGAAGCGGAGCTGAAGAAAGAGGGGATCAACTGGACGAAGCAGAAAGAACGAGTCTGATGAAGAAGAGTCGTCAATGGCGAAAGGTTAAGTAAATAAGTAAGTCCTGGGCCATTCGTTTATTCTTTGTTTGAGAAAGTGTTGTTGTTCTTTTTGTTCGTCTTTTCCCGTTTGCAGCCTGTTTGCAAGGTTCATCTAAAAACGTCTGGTGGAAAAGTTACCAAGATGTCCAAGATTGTGTGTTGTGTTTTTTTTTATTTTTAAGGAACTGTGTGTCTTCGTCTTGCTTTTTGATTTGAATATGCTTTTTAACTTGTTTTAGCTTGGATAATGTGCCTGGTCTCAGCTTGGTTTTGGTAAAAAAAAATTTAAAAAGTAAAAAAAAAAAAAAAAAAATCTAAAACGTTGATAAACAATAGATAATCCAAAACTTTGATAAAGAGAAAGGCAATTGGAGAAGAAGTGATCGTTTTCCTGACTCACTGCACTGACCGATTCCATTCTGTCACAGCATACGAACAGATTGTGGCAGTGATCGTAAGGTATTAACGTCAATTAGTTCTTACTCCACAGAACGACGAACAGATTGTGGCAGTGACCGTAAGGTATTAACGTCAATTAGTTCTTACTCCACAGAACGACGAACAGATTGTGGCAGTGATCGTAAGGTATTAACGTCAATTAGTTCTTACTCAACAGAACGACGAACAGATTGTGGTAGTGATCGTAAGGTATTAACGTCAATTAATTCTTACTCAACAGAACGACGAACAGATTGTGGCAGTGATCGTAAGGTATTAACGTCAATTAGTTCTTACTCAACAGAACGACGAACAGATTGTGGCAGTGATCGTAAGGTATTAACGTCAATTAGTTCTTACTCCACAGAACGACGAACAAGCCCTTTGAAAGAGGCCTCAAACGTTGTACAAGTCATGTCAAATCAACGAGTCTGGGCTGTCCATTTTTTTTTTTTTTAATGTTCTGCTTTGCTACCAGGATCACTGGGAGCTCTTGTAATGATGCTAGGACGGTCTGTTTTGTGGGAGGTAATCGGCGCGAACAATGGCAAAACGCGTTATAGTCAGGCGACCCTCCACACGGAAACGTCAGAAGTGTTCCTGGTCATCTGCACGGGCTTTGATTGAGTGTTGTTGTTTTGAGGGCTATTCAGTTACAGAAAAATCTGTTAACTTACCTGGCAGCAATTGAAGGCAAACAACTCTGTAATGCTTAAAGATCACCACTAGAATGCTCACAGACAGATGAAAGACACCGAGGATTGTAACGGATTCAAAGGTGACATAAGGTTCGGAATTACATATTAGATTCTGAATTACGCATATAAATCTCCCCAAAATGAATTAGAAGATACTGCCCCATTAAAAAGAAACTTTGTGGTTAAAACACCACCAACAACACCACAAAGACAAATAATCCCACCCCACAAAAATATGAAAGCGAACCGAACCGAACCAAACACCAAAACCTCTGTCGTTCATACTGTTTCATAGCAACTGACTTCAGCTTAAAATGTCATCCATGACAACGTGGAAGTAGTAAAATTGCTCCTGTGTGTCAGTATCAATGTGTCAATCTCAGATTTATTTTACCTCGGAGTATTTTTCGCTCCTGAACAAAACCAATAAAAGAGGATTTCTGGCTCGTTTTGAGCTCAAGAGCACCTCTTGTGATGCATTGCCTTGATCGATGTCCTGTGTTGTTTGGAGGACGACGTTGTGTTGTAGTTTTTACCGCGATTGTCACGAGCACATGGTCTGTTTCACATCACTCTGGGATCTTAATGGAGCGATGCCTCCAGGGACAATTCACTATGCCTGGCCTGCTTCCAGCCACAGAACAGAGTAGAGGGAACGGGGAGTTATTGAGATATACAGATCAGGCGAGGAATTCAAATGATGGAACCCACGAATGAAATGACCCTAAGCTTCACAGTTTCCATCACAAATTGAGCTGGTCATTATGAATGTGTATTTTTCTCTGTATTCCACAGGGAGGGTCTATCTCAGGATCAGGATGAAAATGAAGAGCATTTAGAGCATTTGTTGTCGGTGAAAGGGTTGTTTGATTGCCTTGGAAGACTGATGGGGGAAAAACGGTGGCGTGGTTATCTGATCCCCTACCCTGAAATGAATCGGCTGTTTTAACTGATGATCGTGAATTATCCCAAATTACAATAAATACTTTTATTGCTGTCTAGAAAATGGCCATTAAAATTCGCTCCATTTTGAGAGGATACATCGTGTTTCCTTGATAAACCATTCTTTGGAGGAGGAAGGGGGCAGAATGATTCAGACTCATATCTGCCAATACAGTGTCTGTGAGGGTCTGGGTTCGAATTCCATTCTCACCTTTTCTTCAACGTTTGACTGGAAAATCAAACTGAGTGTCTAATCCATCGGATGAGAGGATAAACAGAGGTCCCGTGTGCAACACGCACTTGGCGCACTGATAAAGAACTCATGGCAATGTAAGTGTTGTCATCTGGCAAAATTCTGTAGAATAAATCCACTCTGATAGGTACACAATTTTTTTCCCCCCAAACAACTATATGCATGCACTCAAGGCCTGACAAAGCACGTTGGGTTACGCTGCTGGTCGGGCATCTGCCTAGCAGTTGTGGTGTAGCATATGTGGATTTGTCCGAACGCAGGGACACCCCCTTGAAAAACTGAAACTGAAATTATCAACTGTAATAATTCAGATAGTTTCAAAGACTTCACGTGACAAGTGCTGACACTACTACTACTGTTACTAATGATAATGATAATATTAATAATAATATAGTCTGTGGGGTGGCAAACGGCAACCAATACCCCAGCGGGAGGGGTGGGGGAATTTTTCATGGTGATTTTCTTGTACTTTTTTGTTGTTGTTGTTGTTATCAGAAATCATAATTCACCTGTCTGCCAAGTATAAATTTTGGTATCAATGCAGGGGGAGGGTGAATGAATATAGGCCACTTTCCCTTCTTTCGGCCCTGTAGATAACTTTTGGGGGTTCATGTGCTTGAAACGGCACATATATCATGATACAGTTAATTTCTTTATGTCTACAGAAAGAAATTAGAATGAGCTATTCCACGAATGACATTAACATTGGATTAGTGCCGAAAAAGCTTGTCACGTTATAAAATAATTCCGGTGTACTGAAAATGCTCAAAAGCCAGCAACTTGATTACTGGATGAAAGATTTCTTTATCAGCGTGAGGTAACTACAGGCATAATTAGGTACTATATTAGAATAGATTCGTGTTATGATAATTATGTAGCATTGCATTTAATCAGTCTAACTTACATGGTTTATGTCCCAGCCGACCGCAAGGGCCACAATGTAAATGAAGTGTTTTTGTTTTGTTTTTTTTCCTTTTCGTTTTCCAATGAATTTTTATGAAAGAAATCACACTGTGTCAATCTTACAGGGGATTATTTGTGGTTTGAATGAATGGGGAGTATACACACACACACACATATATATACATAGATGGATATATATCTACATAGACAGATACATGATATATATATATATCAACCCTTTTCACATCCCTATCACGTTCTCCATATATATATATATATAATATATATATATATATATATGTGTGTGTGTGTGTGTGTGTGTGTGTGTTGTATCTATATATGATATAATAAATAGAATAACGATATACATATTTGCGTGTTTTTGTGTGTGTGTGCATGTGCGTGCGCGCACGTGTGTGCGTGCGTGCGTGTGTGTGTGTGTGTGTGTGCGCGCGTGCGTGTATGTGTGTGCCTTTATATGACTGAAATGTAACTGAATTACAGAGACTGCAAAACCTCAGAAGGGTTAGACGTTTAGTTTCGGTGGCTGTTTTGAAAGCAGGCGTGAGGCCCACAACGACGTGTTGTCATACTTCAAAACTGATATAGTTTTCACCCTCCATAAACCTAGAGTAATGGACATATCCATTGACCGACACCATTAATTGTCACATGACAATCTTAAAAAAGAAAAAAAAAAGAAACAATGAATCGGGCCTCAGACTTCACACCTGGAAGAACATCAGGGCACACCAGGCAAACGTTCACGTGCGTGTGAGAGAGAGAGAGAGAGAAAGAGAGAGAGTGTGTGTGCGTGTGTGTGTGTGTGTGCGTGCGTGTATGTGTGCGCCTTTCTATGATTGAAATGTAACGGAGTTACAGAGACTGCAAAACCTCAGAAGGGTTAGACGTTTACAGTGGTTTCAGTGACTGTTTTGAAAGCAGGCTGAGCCCAACAACGACGTGTTGTCATATTTCAAAACTGATATAGTTTTCACCCTCCATGAACCTAGAGTAATTGACATATCCATTAACCGACACCATTAATTGTCACATGACAATCTTAAAAAAGAAACCATGAATCCAGTCTTCACACCTGGAAGAACACCAGGGCACATCAGGTAAACGTCCACAACACTTTATTTACTCATACAACACACAAACGAAAACAAAACAGTTCCTCATATTCTCTAAATCCCCTCCACACCCAACCTCCTTCTATCTACCCCCCTCCTTCCCTTACCCTTGAACCAAATGACGGATATGTACCAAAACAATAACTAGGACACAACAAAACAAACTTCACACTCCATGCTTCCTCATAATTTCACGCACAGTCAGCCCCTCGTTCTCTTAAACCACCAACACCAGTAACTTCCAATTCTGCAGGGCGTGTGAGGAGGAGGAGGAGGCCACGTCAGTTTCCTTTTTGACCCAGTTTGGGTGAGACCTGTCCATGGGGCAGGGCCTGGAGGTTGCACAGCAGCTGGAACTGGGCGCCTTGGGCCTTGCTGCCCTTGCCCTTGGACTTGCTGCCCTGGGTCACGGCGCGATGCAGCTTGCTCGAATCCTTGCTCAGCTCCTGCACCGTCTCCTGCCGCTGCAGAATGGGGCCCCCCCCTTCAAAGTCCGGGTTCTGCGGGTACAGCGAGTCTCCAGGGAAGGCATAGATGACGCCATCGGCACACTGGATGGGGACAGCCATCCACCTGTCCAGGGGTTGACCGGTACGGCTCTGACAGAACTTCAGCAGCTCTTCCGTGGAGTCAAAGTTGGCCAAGCGAGAAGATTCGTACAGCTGCGGGGGCGCCAGCTGCAACTGGTTCTTCGTGTAGTTTTCCACCACCTTGTTGGGACTGATCCATACTGTTTGAACCACTTCATTTGTATCCTCTGCCATGCAAGGCTTTGGTCCAAGGGCACAGATGTAAAATGCAGCGTCAAATCGTTTTACTCCCTGAGCTCCTTGTCCTGCTCCCTGAGCTCCTTGTCCTGCAGTTCCTTGAGCTCTTTTTCCTGATGTTCCTTGTCCTGTAGCTCCCTGTCCTTGTCCTGCAGCTCCCTGTCCTTGTCCTGCAGCTCCCTGTCCTTGTCCTGCAGCTCCCTGTCCTTGTCCTGCAGCTCCCTGAGCTCCTTGTCCTTGTCCTGCAAATCCCTGAGCACTTTTCCCAGTGCTTGGAGTTAACCAGTTGGACCAGTCATACAGAGACCAGACGTCTGGCACAATATCATGTTTCTTGCAGAGTGCCAGGAATTCCTCAGGATTTTTCGACACTTTTTCGCGCCATTCTTGCATCTGGGAAGCATGATTGGCTCCAAAGGAAAAGGCTGTTGTTGGTTGTGGATTAAATTTGGATCCTGCCTGATCAGCTTTTCGAGCAATCAAAACGCCAGACTCTTCAAATGTTTCTCTGATAGCAGTGATTCTAAAGGCAATCTCGCTGGGCAGGGCTGCGAAGTCAGGCTCCCGTCTTCTACGAAACATTGGAGCATTCTCAGAACATGTTTTTGTAAAACCAAATTTTTTATTCGCACTGGCAGTGGTGGTAGCCCCAAACTGCGTCAGCCAGCATTTTGAAAAATCAGCATTTTCTGCTACTCCGCCAGGGAATACATATATGTCTGGCATGAATGTCGCATTGCTATTTCGTTTCAGAAATAGCACTTGTAATTGCTCTTTAGACGTCAGTTGATTCAACACTTCACTTGCTGTCGGGCTGAGTTTGCTCAGTACATTACTCTTTTGACTTTGTGTAAGAATCAGCGTGGCTGCTTCACGCCAGTTCTTCAACACACCAGCACACATTGCGAGGTTTTTTTTGTATTGTTTGGCCGGGATCTATTCGCGAAACAACAAAAAACAGCTCAGCAGTTGGACTGGCTGGATCGTAACTGGCTGAATGGTCGTTTCCGTTCAATCCTTGTCCTGTTACCATGGTCACCAGAGTAACACAAACGGAATCCAGTCCCAAAACTGAAGACACATACGCTGAAGCAGCAAAACTTTCCGGATCGAGTCCAGCAAAACAAAGAAAATCAGAAAAGACAACAACAACGAAATGTAAGCCCATCACCACCACTGGGAAAAATGAAACGCCAAAGCAACAAAAGCAGAACAGTGACGTCAAACCAGTCTTCGACGAGAACACACGGAGTTACGTCAAAGACATGCGAAACTTTCCAATCAGAACACAGACGAATATGAGTGACCTTCCGAAAGTGATGATCCTATATGACTCAGTCATGAATCGAGAACAAGAAAAAAGGATTGGAAGATCGCACTGCTTCCAGGCTTCAAAACAACGTAACCACAACTTATATGAGACACGGAGGGTGGACTGGTGAAGGTGATGACAAATTTAGAGAATGCACACGAAATGCATTTTTATACCAAATGGTAAATAAACCCACAAGAAGAAGAAAAGGACAAAAAGCTAACATACTAGATTTGGTTCTTGTAAACAATGAACAAATAGTTTCGGACATTGAACATTTGTCCCCATTGGGTAAAAGTGACCATGAGGTTCTTGCCTTCTGTCTATATATTGCAGACAAAAAATGTAAAGAAAAGAAAGAGGAGATGAAGTATAATATGAACAAAGCAAATTACAATAATATGAGATTGGACATAAAATCCATAGATTGGAAATGCCTATACGACAAGGATGTAAATGACAGTTGGGAATATATTAAAAAGGAACTACACTCAACTATAAATAAAAACATTCCTAAAATGAGATACATCAAACGAGAGAAATATAAACCCATGTGGCTCGATAAAAAAGCTATGCGGATTATCAAAAAGAAATATAACTTATATCAGAGATTTTTTAATACAAAAAATGGTAAAGATTATCAAAAATATATTGAAACAAGAAACCTATGTAACAAACAGATCAAAAGTGCAACTAAAGAATTTGAGAAAAAGCTCTCTAAAGATGTCAAATCTAATCAAAAAGGCTTTTGGAAATATGTCCAAACTAAAACTAAATCAAAAATTGGAATAAGCCCCCTAATTGACAAGGATGGCATGAAATCTGTAAGTGACAAAGAAAAAGCCAATACTCTTAACAGTTTCTTCTCAAGTGTTTTTACAAAGGAGAAAGTTGATAACATACCAAATCTGGACCCTGGATCTAGATCAAATGGCAAAATGGTAACTGATATTAAAATTACAAGTGAATCTGTAAGACAAAAGTTGAAAAAAACTAAATCCAAATAAAGCTCAGAGCCCAGATGCAGTACCAGCAAGGATTCTGAAAGAGTTAAGTGAAGAGCTAGCAGAACCGCTAAGCATATTGTTTAATAAATCAGTTGAACAAATGGTAATACCAGATGACTGGAAGATGGCTACAGTAACGCCAATATTTAAAAAAAGGTACAAGAACTGACCCTGGAAACTATAGACCTGTTAGTTTGACTTGTATAACATGTAAAGTTCTGGAATCATATGTAAGAGATACTATTGTTGATCATATGACAGAAAATTGTTTGTATGCGGAATGCCAACACGGATTTCGGAAACACAGATCATGTGTAACTCAGTTACTAGAAGTCATGGAAGACTTCACACAAATGATAAACAGGGGCGAAGATATTGATGTGCTCTACTTAGACTTTAAGAAAGCTTTTGATTCTGTGCCACACCAGAGATTATTAAAAAAGATAGAATCTTATGGAATATCAGGAAAAGTATTAAATTGGACTAGGGATTTTCTCACAAACCGAAAACAAAGAGTTAAGGTGGGAGATAGTTATTCAGAGGAAGCAATGGTCCTTAGTGGAATTCCACAGGGTAGTATCTTAGGACCCATACTTTTTACATTATTCATAAATGACTTGCCTCAGACAGTATCAAGTGTATGTAAAATTTTTGCAGACGACACTAAACTTTACTGTTCACCAAGTTCACAACACATAATGCAAAATGACATTGACTCCTTGATAGAATGGTCTGAAAAATGGAACTTATACTTTAATGCTTCCAAATGCAAAGTATTACACATTGGTCGAACAAACCCAAAACATAACTATGTAATGAAAAACGACGATGAAATAACCAATATTGTGAAATGTGAAGAGGAGAAAGACTTAGCGGTGACGTTTGATAAAGACTTACTGTTTGACAGACATATTAACCAAGTTGTTAACAAGGCAAATCAAAGGCTGGGTATTATTAAACGTACTTTTTCGTTTATTGATAAGGATATTTTTCTCCGACTTTATAAAGCTCTTGTAAGACCTCTCTTGGAGTATGGTCTCCCTGCCTGGTGTCCTAGACTAATACATCAATCAATTACTATTGAAAGAGTGCAAAGACGTGCTACCAAACTGGTGCATGAAATTAAGGATTTGTCTTACGAAGAAAGACTGAAATCCCTAAAATTACCCTCAATGAAAGCAAGACGAAAAAGAGGAGATTTGATTCAAGCCTATAAGATCTGTAATGGTATAGACGATATTAAAAAAGATCACTTCTTTGATTCACCGCCAGATACTAATATGGAAACAAGAAACAGTGTTGATAAAATTTATAAACAGAGACATAACAATAACACAAGGAAATTTGCTTTCAGTTATAGGGTTACTAACGACTGGAATAAACTAACCACTAACATCAAGTATGCTTCCAATACCAACAACTTCAAGAACCTTATCGATAATCACAAAATTTTAAAAGACATTTGGTTTGACTTTGATGGTCCAAGATAATTGTAACTGGGTCTACTTAGACTGAGACAAGACAGATAACGACATAGCATAAAGAAGGCCGTGAGGCCTTGTGCTAATCAAATGAGATGGGGCGTAAAAAGCCGTGAGGCTACGATGATCAACATCAGCCCCTAACCTGAACCTGAACCTGAACCTGAACGGAAATCCCTACATGAGTTCTTCTTCTTCTTCTTCCATTTAGTAGTAGTAGTAGTATTGTTGGGACTGGCATTTGACTGCATAGGCCTCACGGCCTTTTTTTTTAAATTATAATTTTTGACTCCCTTGTGTAAACAAAGTGAGTATGTTTTAATCCGATGTTCGGTTGTGTGTGTGTGTGTGTGTGTGTGTCTGTGTCTGTGTGTCCATGGTAAACTTTAACATTGACATTTTCTCTGCAAATACTTTGTCAGTTGACACCAAATTAGGCATAAAAATAGGGAAAATTCAGTTCTTTCCAGTCATCTTGTTTAAAACAATATTGCACCTCTGGGATGGGCACAATTTTTTTTTTTTTAAAGAAGCCAAATTATATGCAAACTGCATTTACTGTTATATTTATATTTTTTGTATTCTCTAAACTTGGCACTTTGATCTGGTATTCTGACACAACAAGAGCAGTCATTATTATCATTTTTTGTTCAAACAGGAACTTCTTTTGCTAAGCATGGAAGTTTTATTTATTTTGCAAACGTTTTGGTGCAGATAGTAAAAAAGGGAAATTACTCTGTAATTAATGCTAGGGGACTTAATTAAACTGGTCTTTCTCATCTTAAACATTACATTTTGAAATTATACTCAATACATAAAAAGCTTGTGTGTTTTACTCTCAGTGTACAGGGTTTCACTATGTTCATTCGCCCAAGTGGTCTTTTTCGGAAAATACTAAAATCAATACGACGAGTAGACTTCACAGATCTGTTGGCTGAGCCCTGAAGGTCATGGGCAAAAATCAATTGCGTACACATATTTATACACATTCAAAGCGCGTGCTCATATTCTTCGCGAACGCGAACGACGCCATTTTGTTTCAAGTTGTTGACCTGCCAATTCAATCCTATATTCAATGGACAATACACGATAACATGTGATGGAAAGTTGGAGAAGGAGACCATTAAATATTTATTCAGAGAAAGATTTGTGAACGCCTCATCACTTACTGGATTATGCCCCAAACTGCCATAAAAATATCCACAGTATCAGTCGGAATTCACAGTTAAAAATTGTAAACCATGCGAGTTAATACCCTTGAATTGATCACGATGAAACGCAAAAATTTCCAGTCTTGACTTTTCTCAAAATGAAGTCCTTTTCACTTCACACGACGTTTAGAAGTACTTGTACTTGGCTCTACATGTTATTAGTTTAACAAAATACTAAATTTACATTCCCGGCGGGTGTAACTAAACTTGTACGTCTATCTAGATCTAGAGAAAACGGCTAAATGTTGCAGTGTGATTGCGGCGATAGCCACGTCTCCTTTACCGCGGACTTAAAAAGAATTTTTTATTGCCCTTAAAGATTTTTTGAATGCCCAAGATACATCAGAATAATATGATTTAAACAGCGTTCTCACTGCGAATACCGCAATTGATTTATCGCCCTTTAAAAAATATTAAATTAAATATTAAATTTTAGAACGTCAGTTAAGGAGCCACGATAGTGTAATGGGTAAGACAGTTTCTTCTCACCAGAACACGCGGGGTTCGAATCTGGTTAGGATTTTTTTTGTTCAACCCGAAGCTTTATAATAACAAATACAGAACACATTTTAACGATTAGATTTTTTTTTAAAGTGTATCACCAGTGAGTCTTGAAGGCCTTGCCTCTCTTGTTTTTTATGTCCCCTTCAATATCTGTCTCCTTGTATTTGTGGGATACACATATGTTTTCTTTTTCATGTACTGTAATTCATTCGTCAAAGTCATTAATTTTTTCTTTTGAATTGATGTTCATGTCAAGGAGATTTTTGAACACATTAGTATTTTGTGCAAGTTTAGTTTCAATATGTAGTACATTCCATATTTGTGCAATTCTATTAGCTAATGAATTTTTCCTTGGTGTTACAATGCTCTTTACAAATTTTCATCATTGAATTTCTTGTACTCTCATAATCTGACATTCCTCTTTACAAATTTTCATCATTGAATTTCTTGTGCTCTCATAATTTTGACATTCTAAAAATGTTATTCACACTGACTTCATTATAGCAATTTAACATTTTGTAAGTTTCTATTAAATCTCGTTTTAGCCTTCTACCCTTTAATGAATGCAGATTTAAGTATATAAGTCTCTGTTGATAGCTCATAGTTTTGCATTCTTTTGATAACTTAGTTGCTCTTCTTTGTACCCATTCTATAGCTATATAGGTTGTCTCTTGAGGTATGGATGCCACACAATATTACCATATTCTGCTTGTGATCCGACCAATGCTTTATATAGTTTAGGAAATATATCTTTATCTAACTAGGTAAATGTTCTCTTAATTATGCCTATCATCTGGGTGAGTTTATTTATTATATTCTGTATTTATTTATTATATTTGAGTATCCACAATCATCAGTTTGATTTCGCGATACTGTTATGGTCGAGGTCCGATGGTCGGATGGTTGAAAAAAAGAAGACGAAAAGTTTTGTTCATCTCCAGAAAAAAACGAACGTTGTTGTAATCCACTGTGGCATCAATGACCTGAAAATGAACGATCCTGAAGAATTGTGCAAATCGTTTGTTACCACAATAAAAGAAACTGCACAGAAAATTAAATACCCCAACCCAATTCGTTATCAGCAAAATCACACCAGGAAAAAAAAAAAAAAAAAAAAAAACCAACAAAAAACAACAACAGAAATCAGGTGACAGTTGTTTCATGCAATCATCAGTTCTGAGCTGCACGACGTAGCCAAGATCTTAGGAGAAAATAACAACTTCAAATCGTATCACTTTCGTGACGGCGTCCATCAAAGGGGGACCAGTCTACTGGCAGGCAACGTCGGGCGCCATGTCCGAGATCTGTTGTGAAAGAGACCGAGACGACCTGCACGCCCCTCCACTTACCATACACACCAGTTCTGCCCTTCCAGCCCTCTTCACGACTGGTACAACAGTTACGCCGTCCTGACAGACTGGTCCATGTATTGACACTTCCATCACCTTAGACGCCACAACCAGTGTTGACTGCTTCAATCACAGTGACAGCACTGCTGTGTTTTCTGCACTTCGCCTTTAGCAACACAATATCATTTCATTATCTTATTAGACATTAAGCATTTTACAATTGTTTTTTTCTTGTTCATAACTAGTACCCAAATTTATTTTTGTAGTTGTCCACTACATACAATTTTGTTTTCTGAGTTAATCTGTTAAACTGTTAAAGAGTTTGGACATTAACGTGTAACTATTAAATGTACAAATGATTATACGTGGTGAAAGATGACTGAAGTTGAATTCAAAATCTTTCAGTGGAACTGTCTTCCATCATGACGAACAATGACCACCTAATTCAACATCTAGCACGACACAGCTATCAAGTTATATCCCTTCAGTCACTAAATGTAAGAATGGATAAACTACCTAAGACAGTCAATGATTAGTATCCTCCAATCCATCAAAAGGCAGATACAACTGGAAAAATCAATACAGTCACTTATGTACATGAAGGTACGAAGTAGGCTACATACCATGTCCAAGCCCAGCTCCACCAGATGTACCAGGTCTAAATCCATATGCAGTGACAGTCCTGTATAAAGCCTCACTGCTAACTGTCGTCTCTGTTTACCTACCCCAGGGACCAAATGATTTTAACACAGAATGGATTCGCACATTGTAAACAGACACAGATACAAAATCAAATTTCTTATAACTGGAGATTTCAGTGCTCATTCACCATTTTGGGAGGACTTTAAAACTGTGTAACAAGCAATCGATTTATCGAAAATCTAGTCGATTCGTCCTTCCATCTCCTTAATGACAGGAGAATAACACGAATACTCGATAATCCCAACCACAAAGCAACCGCTATTGATCTAACTTTAGTGTCACCCACTTTACCACCAGTCTGCGAATGGAACACACTGGATGACACTTTAAACAGCGACCATCTACATATTGTCACTTGTCTGGAAGGCAACAGACCACAATCTGTGGATCACACGAAAGATAAAGTCCCAAAATTTAATTACAAACTAACCAGACCAAATTCTCAAATTTACTGTCATCATTTAATGTAACCGACATCGATAGCATAGACATAGACCAGTTGTATTCTTTATTTACAAATGCAGTTTTGTCTGCATCAAACGAATCCATTCCAAAATATAAACAAACAAAATCAAACAAACACCTTGGTAATATTTGGTGGAACGAAACTTTATTTGGGGGAAAAAATATATATGTATATATATATATCAAGGAAAAATCTATATAAAACCAGACTGGAAAAAAAACAAACCCACACACACACAAAAAAAAAAGCAAAAAAAAGCAGATCTAACAGGGTCAATGCACGAGCAAAGCGAGAATACTGGTCGTCCATCTGTATGGATGAAGTTTCAAATTATAAAGACATGCAAAAGGTCTGGGAAAGACTAAAAACCATGGAGAATGGGATAAATTTGCCACAGTGCCCGATACAATTACCGAATTCAGATCTGCCCTAAAGCCAGGAAAAAGCTGAAACCTTTCCTGATATGTTTGCGAGCAATAGTTGTAACAGTGGACTATCAGAAAAACAAAGAAAATAAGAGAAAACCACGAAAAAAACGAAATTCATTATTATGGATCCCAACACGATAAATGATCATTGCGTAAATGACACAATCACACTTCAAGAAGTCAAAGATTGCATTTCAAATCTAAGTAACAAGAAAACATCAGTTGGTTTGGACGGAATTTTCAATGGAATGCTACGACATTTACCATTAAATCCAATGCATTTTTTCCACTCGTTTCTTCAGAAATGCTGGAATAAAAGCAGGATTCCGCTCGTTTGGAAACAATCAATTATCGTCCCAATTACAAGCTGGGAAAACCGAGAACAGATAAACAGAGCTATCAACCAATTGCTCTAACATCCTACACATGCAAACTTATGGAAAAGATCATTCTATGTTGACTGGTTCATTATTGTGATAAATATAAGTTAATTCCTGTCAACCAAGCTGGTTTCCGAAAGGGCCCGTCGTAATTGATCATTTGGTTGAATGAACAACTCAAGTAAAGCAACTGTTCGCCAGACGGAAAAACATCATGGCACCATTTTTTTTAATGTGAAAAAGGCTCATGAACACGTTTAGCACAGTCGTCTTTTGTACAAAATTAGAAAGACAGGCATAACTGGTAAAATGTATAATTATATCAAGGACTTCCTATCAAATAGACAAATAGAAATAAGTGTAGGAAGTGCATATTCAAATCCTAGACCACTAGAAATGGGTTTGCCTCAAGGATCAGTTACAGCACCTATTTTATTTAACACATTATTAGCAGATTTACCAAACGAATTATCAAAAGATTCAATGTTGTCCCAGTTCGCTGCTGATATCTGTTTGTGGATGAAGGTAACAATGAAACGCAAAACCCCTATCAGAGTTTTGAATTATACAAAGATGGTTTGCCAGTGAGAAATTAACGAAATTAATGACTGAAAATGGACTACCCTTATCATTGGAAAAAACGAATATGATGCTTTTTACTCGGGATACCATCCCGAAAACCGTCCTGTTTTTACTATAGATGGTACCATAATAAATTTTACGCAAATTCCTAGGAGTTTTTTCTGACATCCAAACTTACTTAATTGGAACTACCACATTCAGTACAAAATAAACAAAGCTAGAAAAACATTAAATTTTCTAAAAATTGTTAGTAAACAACACTGGGGACAGGATGTCAAAGCACTTATATCCTTGTCAACTGCCCTTGTGTATTTAAAACTGACCTATGCCCAAGAGGTGTTTTTCAGTGCCCCACAAGATCTGTTACAAAGTATAGATTGTAAAGCATACAAACTTGCTCTTGGAGTACCATTACACGCATCTACTTTGGGAACTTATAGAGAAGCAGGAGTATTATCCCTCGATGAACAGAAAACCAGCAGCCGCAAAATTTGTTTTAAGAAGTACAGTTTGTGATATTTTCTCCAAAAATGAAGTAGATCTAAAATCGGACAAGGATTTTGTAAAAATAGAAGAAAAAAAAAAGAAAGAAAAATGGGGGGGTCCAGACCGACCCATTCTTTAAATACTATAAATACTTTACCGAAGACATTCTCAGTGCTTCAGGGGTTGACGTAAAAAGTATTGCTGTCAGAACATCTTCTCAACCATTCCATCGTGGGAACTGGGAAAAGTAGTCTTTGATATAGACCACACATATTTGCATAAAAACGATTCGCCTAACTTGTTAAAAAGCTCCGTATGCAGTCATATGGAAAGGAATTACAAAAACTATATATATCAATTTATACAGATGGTTCCGTACTTGATGGAAAAGCAGGAGCAGCATTTATAATACCAGAATTGCACCTCGAGAAAATGTATCACTTGGCCAAACATAATTCCATCTTTACTGCTGAACTGATTGCCATACTAACGGCCTTGAATCACATTTTAGATCTTTCTAAAAATAATAGACAAATTCTCCTCTGCGTAGATTCGAAATTAGTATTGCATGCTCTTAGATCTCTGCATAAAAAAAAAATCTATAATAACCGAAATGAAACACGTTATACATCTTTTGTCAGTCGAATGCACTCATGTGACTTTCATTTGGGTGCCTTCGCACTGTGGGATTTCTTCAAATGAGCGGACAGATCAGGCTGCCAGAAAGGCAGCGCGCAATTGTGAAGGTTTTAGTTACCATCATCAAAATATTGCAAGCGGAAGGCTCTTATACTGAAGAGGTGAATGTTGACAAAGAATACCACGATTCTGACGACAGAAGCTAAAGGTTAGGTCATTCAGACACCCACTGGACATCCGAAGGGTCTGTGTAGAGGAGAAGAGAGGACTGGCCGTACTGAGTGAGTTAAGAAGCACTCCCTGACTCATCTCGTTATACACATTCCGGCGGTACCGCAAGGCCCCGCCCCCTATCGCCTGGCCCGGTTGAGCATCATGATGCGGAGATGCGCCGTACCGTAGTTACTAAAAAAAAAAAAGCAGAGATGGTGCATAATAATAATAATAATAATAATAATAATAAAACATTTAGATTTTAACTTGTTTCTTTTAAATTGTTATTCATTGCGCTAGTTACGTAAACTTCACACTGAATGACGGTCAAACATTTAAAATCTGCTTTTTAGTACCTGCCTTTATAAAAAGGAGAGTACTATTACGATGGAAGCCATGTCGCAAAATTCATGTCTGTGTGTGTGTGTGTGTGTGTGTGTGTGTGTGTAAACACAAATGTGTGGCAAGGGCTACATCAAGATCTACTGGATGTGTGTGTGTGTGTGTGTGTGTGTGCGCGTGCGTGCGTGTGTGTGCGTGCGTGCGTTTGTGTGTGTGTGTGTGTGTGTGTGTGTGTTTATCATGTGTGTTTCACAGTTTGTTTTGTCTACTTCATCGACGGTGAACTGGACTATGAATAGTCCAACAAGTATTTCTGTTGTGTAATTTTGATATTTGTTGTTGTTGCTTCTTCTTATTTCTTTTTTGTTGGGTTTTGTTTGTTAGTTTGTTTGTGTGTGTGTGTGTGTGTGTGTGTGTGTGTGTGTGTGTGTGTGTGTGTGATATAATATTTCTGGGTTTTCTTACGTGGTTTCTTAAGTAGTTGATGTGTCGCTAGTATGTGGTTTGTATTTATATTTTGTTGTTGTTGTTTTGTTTTTAGTACTCTCCTTTTATAAAAAGGAGAGTACTGTTATGATGGACCAGTGCGAGAAATTTCCGTCTGAGTGTCTGTGTGTGTGTGTGTGTGTGTGAGTGTGTGTTAGTGTGTGTGTGTGTGTGTGTGTGTGTGTAAACACAAATGCGTGGCAAAGGCTACCACAAAATCTACTGGACCAATTGATCTAAAATTTGACACACAGTTCGGCATAATTCTAGTGATGATGCCCGGCCATTTAGATTGTCACTTCCGGTTCTGGGAGACTATTTCCGGTCCAAAAAACGGTTTGGGCGCTTAAGCACAATAACACAAGAACTAGATCTAGCCTATGGCTTTATTTGGCCTATGACTGCGTTGTCTTTCTGTGTTTCAAGTTACGTCTTACACCTCTGCAATTCGTTTCGACAAGCAGAGAAAAAAAATGACGTCCAATAATGACACGATTTGATGACGTAATCTCACTAGATTATCAACACCGCATTATCTGGGGAGAACTCATTGAATGATCAGGGAAGGGAAAAAGCCAGTCCTTCTCAGTATACCATTAGATCTATAAGAGTTTATAGATGTATTGAAAAGTTTCCCGTGATCGGTTTACAAATAGGTTAAAAGATCCCGACTGCCAACATTACCGTCATTGTATAAAGGCAGTTACAGCGAGCAACCCCAAGGCTTTCTTGTATGAATTATCTGCCTCCCGGTCAAGATCAATCATGAGTCTAATTTGTCGATTTCGTTTGAATGCTTTTTGTACAAAATATTGCAAAAATATACAGTGTTGGTGCGGAAAAGAAGTTAACGTATATCACACACTTGTCGAGTGTTCCCAGAACAAAACTGGACTTTCAAAAACTCACTGACCAGTTTCCACTAAATACGTCTTTGTCCTTTAAAGATATTTTGAATAATTATTTATTACTCCGACAAATCACATGATATCTGAATCAAAGTCCATTGGGTATCTACCTTTGATTGATTATATTTCTGATAGAATGATCATGCTTAATCCTGTTCCGGGAATTTTTTTTTTAAATAGTTATACTTTACTATCAGTTAGTTCAATCTTTCGTCCTTCCTGTTAACTTCTGCCACTTTTTATGTCTCTTTTCTTATATCAGTCCCATCACCTCTTTCCATCGCCACACTCTCCACCCCTAAACCCCACACACAAGTACTACTCCCCCTCCCCCGTCTAATATCCCTTTCCAGTGAAAAGACGTTAAACAAAAGAAAGAAAAATCCCAATATTTCTGGTATGAGTAAGTGAGTGAGTGAGTGTGTGTGTGTGTGTGTGTGTGTGTGTTTCTCTCTCTCCTTCTCTCTCTCTCTATGTGCGCGCGCGCACGTGTGTTTGTGTGAGTGGGGGTGGGAGGGGGAGCTAGGGAGAAAGGGAGGGGGGGGGGGGCGCGGGCGGGGGAGAGGGGATGGATGGGGACGTAGGGTGTGTGTGTGTGTGTGTGTGTGTGTGTGTGTGTGTGTGTGACTGTGTGTGCTTTGTTAGATATATCCTGTCTTCCCTCCCCTATTTCCTCCCCATAACCCCTCTCCCACCCCACCCCTTTTCATATCCCTATCACGTTCTCATTAAAACAAAACTGCCCATACTGCGACAACAACACATCAAAATTCAACACTTTGTTCTTCGTTGATTTGTTTTCATCGACTTATTACTATTTCCTTCACCATATCCCTTTCTATAAAACAACGCCAGTGATTGTTCTTGAAAAAAAATCAAGATATTCTACCGCTTTCTGTAAGATAATGCCGATAATTTTTATTTGAGAAATAGAAAACAAAACTTATTTGAGAAATAGAAAACAAAACAACAACAACAACAACAACAACAACAACAACAACAACACACACACACACACACACACACACACACACACACACACACAGTGTATCACTTCATGTATTGAGAATCTGTGGCACAGGAGACAGAAGCGTTTTCTTCCTCGCACGTACACACACACACACACACTCACACATACACCACACACCACACACACACACACACACAGACACACACACACACAACAACAACAACAACAAAAACTTGATACTTCAGATCATAATTAATCTACTTTCCACGAAACAAAAACAGGTCAGACCTATGACTAAGTGCTTTCTGTGACGACAAGCTACACTCGTGCGTGTGTGGAAGAAGACTAGGCATTATTGTTTTGAACCGTCTGGCACGAGTGACGACCTACATAGATTCGAATTAGTTTGGAGGTTGACGCGGTGCACTTTGATGTAGATATTGGCTGTTGTCTGAAAGCAAATGACGTACTTAACCTGATTCCTTCAGGGCACATACACATTTCTCTCTTTTTTTTTCCTCGGGTTTTTTGTTTTTGTTTTTTGATTGTTTGTTTGGTGTGTTTCTCTGTCTGTGCCCCCAATCTCTCTGTCTCTGTCTGTCTGTCTCTCTGTCTGTCTGCTTGTCTTTATAATATGCGTGTTTGGGGGGGGGGGGGGGGGTGTGTGCAGAGAAAGACCGAGTGTGTGTGTGTGTGTGTGTGTGTGTGTGTGTGATTCAGTGGACGGAGAATTCTATCACATGTGAACCAGAAGTCATTTTCGTTTTTTGTTTTTTTTAATGAAAATATGTGCAAAGGGTGCCCATGAATAAATCAAAATGGCGCACACCCTTCCACACCCCCTACACTTACGGAAAATGAAATAGCGTATTTTAAAAAAAATCGTGCTTGGAAAAAAAATAGCCCAGTCCTTACCTTAACCAAGGGTTATGTCATACCGTTTTCTAATAAAATGTTTTGTTTCTTTGCGTCTTGGATGTCGTTTGGTCTACATTCACAAAACGATTAAAATCCTGCACGTCGTCACAGACACACAGACACAGACACACAGATACACACACAGACACAGACACACACACACACACACACACACACACACACAGACAGAGTGAGTGTGTTTCAATGCTATATCTTAAACGTCAGGAACTGTATTGTGCTTACAACAAATGACCTTGACACTATTTCCTGCTGGACCATCCAAAAGTCGAAATCCGAGAAATGTCTGGGAGTGAAAAAGAAAGGCTCTTTGCGCGAGAAAGAACAGACTGGGGGTAATTGTTCCCACTAGAGATTTTATTCGACCCCATTTTCTGTTATTTTCTATGCTTGTTTACTTCTTCGCTCTTCGTTCTGTGCTCTCTCCGTTTGAATTGTTGTTGAAGTGGGTACATGCTGAAAACTTTCAGTTTTTTTGCTTGTTTTTTTAAATTTTTATTTTATTTTATTTTATTTTTTAAAGAACCCACTGACCGTTGGCATAGCCTATGGTTATCTTTAATGTGGGTATCTCGTCTGGTGGGGACATCAGTTGTGCCTATTTGTGGCCCAGCATATTTGCATTTGTATTTCTTTTTCTTTTTATCACAACAGATTTCTCTGTGTGAAATTCGGGCTGCTCTACCCAGGGAGAACGCGTCGCTACACTACAGCGCCACCCATTTTTTAAAAATATTTTTTCCTGCGTGCAGTTCCATTTGTTTTTCCTATCGAAGTGGATTTTTCTACAGAATTTTGCCAGGAACATCCCTTTTGTTGCCGTGGGTTCTTTTACGTGCGCTAAGTGCATGCTGCACGCAGGACCTCGGTTTATCGTCTCATCCGAATGACTAGCGTCCAGACCACTACTCAAGGTCTACTGGAGGGGGAAAAAATATCGGCGGCTGAGCCGTGATTCGAACCAGCGCGCTCAGATTCTCTCGCTTCTTAGGCGGGCGCCTTACCTCTAGGCCATCACCCACAACCATTTTGCATTCTAGTCTGCACCCCCCCCCCCCCCCGGCCCTCCCACCTCACCTCCTACCCTACACACACACATATATTTATCCATCTCTCTCTCTCTCTCTCTCTCTCTCTATATATATATATATATATATATATATATATATATATATATATATATACTGAGAGAGAGAGAGAGAGAGAGAGAGAGAGAGAGAGAGAGAGAGAGAGAGAGAGAAAAGAATGATTAATCAAAACCCATATGTCTCCGTTTTCTGTCACGAATAGAAACGGTAGAAGCGTCAAACAATAATCATGGCTTAACTATCAACCTTGAAAACAGATTTGGGTTTCGGGTGGTGGTGGTAGGAACGGGGGATATGGGGCCGGAGGGGGGGGGGGGGGGTTGTTAAGAGAGGGGGGGTGAGTTAGAAAATCTGTTATAATTATGTGGTCATATATCTTTATAAGTTGATTCCGTGGATGGTAACACCTGGCAGCTGTTGGCTCCATGACATGATGAAGGCTGCTAAAGTTGATTTATGATAATTGTCAGTTGGATTTTTTTTTAATTTATTTTTTAGAAATACAAGAAAAACTTAAAATTTTATTCTTGTTTCTATGATTTTCAAGAATTTTCTATACTGCTGATCTGCCAACAGCTTTGTATTCTTTTCATCTCTACCTGCACATACTCTATTGCAGACTTTTCAATTCAGAAAGAATAGAAACAAACTAATTATTGGTAATGAAATGTTCTTTTCTTTTTTTTTTAATATTTTTTTTAGCAAACCGATATTTAACACGTGTGTGTGTGTGTGTGTGTGTGTGTGTGTGTGTGTGTGTGTGT
>NC_134876.1:81363673-81378673 GCF_041734735.1 Babylonia areolata
AAATATAAAATTTTAGAACGTCAGTTAAGGAGCCACGATAGTGTAATGGGTAAGACAGTTTCTTCTCACCCGAACACGCGGGTTCGAATCTGGTTAGGACTTTTTTTTTTCTTTTTTTTTTAACCCGAAGCTTTATAATAACAAATACAGAACACATTTTAACGATTAGATTTTTTTTTAAAGTGTATCACAAGTGAGTCTTGAAGGCCTTGCCTCTCTTGTTTATATTGGTGATGATGAAGGGGGAGGAGGATGACGATGACGATGACGATGTTCCTATGGTGGTCCATTTTGGTTTGGGACTGCGTGACAAGGCTGTACTCTACGCTTCCTGTCATAATGATATCCCGGCGTTAACCAGGCCCGAGAGATACAGACACTTGCAGTGTTGATCAGGTAATTCGAGCAACACACCCAAAGACTCATCCTTGAAGTGGATGACACTCGACTGTGTGGTCCCATTCTCCCCATTTAAGCCCACAGCACACTCAACTCTGGGTAGGAGCCGGCCACGGGCAGAAAAACCCACCTCCACTGGGATTCGAACCCGCGTTCTTCCAGCCGTCAGTCCGCGACGCTAACCACTTCGTCACGGCGGCTGGTCATTACTCTTTCTTTACATAATCATTTTAATGGAGTATTTATGCGTAATTTTCTGGTTTTGTCTGCCTGTGAGTGTGTGTGTGTGTGTGTGTGTGTGTGTGTGGAAGGTGGGGGAATGGGGGACGGGGGGAAAACGGGTCTCTATTGACATATGCCATAAACCCCCATTTCAGTACATGCATGCAGTTTTCCGATCAATAATCAGTTCTTATTGTCTTCAAAATTTCCCCCAAGTAAGTTGCAAGTCTAAAGATTTCAGAGCATTAATGCAGCTTCAAAACCTGTCATCTGTTATTGTGTTTCTCAAACTTTATCCAAGCGGTTGCTTGTCCTCACGAATGTTCCTTCGCACATTCTCTCTGCTAGAACTCTTCTCTTCGGTTGTGTTCTGCCCATGTTCATTGCCGCGTCTCCCTCTTTGTTTACTGTTGAAAAGTTTTGTTCGACTTTTTTTTTTTTTTTTTTTTTTTTTTGTTTGTTCAGAATCACGCTGCCTATTTTATTTCTAAACGGTGTGAATGAGACAAAGTCTTCTTTTTTCGTTGCCAGCTGCATTTCGGAAAGAAAGAAAAAACAACAGCAAAAAGAAATAAAATAAAATAAAATAAAATGAAATGAAATGAAGTAAAAAAAAAAAACAAAAACAAACAAACACGCAAGCATGATATTTTCTGTGTACACTTTCTCTACTGTCATAACGGTAAGGTATTCGTCATAACTTCTCTGCCTGTCCCCACCTCTCTCTCTCCACTGTACACCGTACACCGTCCCCCCGGCCCCCTAGCCCCCTCCCATCCCCCCACCCCCACCCACCTCCACCCGCCCACACACACACACACACACACACACACGACAACGTTGCTCTTCTGATGGTACTGAGTAACATGATTCTTTCAGTCAGAGCTAAAACTTTGCTACCACTGTACTTTTTTCTGGCCGATGGTACCGACCACCTGAATCAACTTTGCCTTTGTGCTTTGCAGAAACCTTTTTCCTGGAGCACGGAACTGGGAATTAAAACCACGGCATCCGTCTGGAACTCTACACTTTCATGATCTCTTGGCTGGCTTCACTTAGTCTGTAGAGTAGAAAGTCTGGTACCAGCACAGATTGATTCTTTGATCGTTAGAAGTTTCTGAAACTTTCATGAGGGGGAGAGAGAGAGAGGGAGGATGTGTGTGTGGGGGGGTGGAGAGAGTGTCTGTGCGAGTGTGTGTGAGTGTGTGTGTGTGTGTGTGTGTGTGTGTGTGTGTGTGTGTGCCGTGTGTGTGTGTGTGTGCGTGTGCTCGTGCATGCATGAGTGTGTGCGTGCGTGCGTGCCTAAACTGCCACAACTGAAAATTTCCAGATTGTCTCAGTGGACCTGTGTAGAAAATGTAAAGAGCGACCACCCATGCTGTGGCACCACAGTCAAGTTGCGCCCCCCCCCCCCCCCCCCCCCCCCCCCCCCCCTTCTGAACCCCGTCTGTCCTTCTGTCTTTGGTTTCTCCCAGTCTATCCCTGCTCCTTTCTGTCTCTGTCTGTCTCCCTCTCCCTCTTCTCTCTCTCTCTCTCTCTCTCTCTCTCTCTCTCTCTCTCTCTCTCTCTCCCTCTCTTCCCCTTTCTTTTCCTTCTTCTCATCTCTGTCAGTCTCTCTGTATCTTGTCTGTTCGTCTGTCTTTCTCTTGTCTCTTCTATTTCTGTCCTTTTCTCTCCAATATCCCAACATCTGTGTGTGTGTGTGTGTGTGTGTGTGTGTGTGTGTGTGTGTGTGTGTGTGTGTGTGTGTGTGTGTGTGTCGTGCATTTTCTCCAGTCACTGTACAGCAATCTCCTGAAGACGTATGGCAGATTAAAGTTCAGCCCTCGTAGGTCAAACTTGGAAGACCAGTGGTACTGGTTGAAAAGTAAAGTAAATAAAATAAAATAAAAATTAAATTAAAAAGTTTGATTTCCCGCATCAGTTCTCGGATTTGGGTCGCTTTGGGTTGTAAAGGGTAGGCGAATATATATTCTTGTTTTATTCATGGACATGTATGATATAGAATAATTCCAATAATTCACCCATATTCAGATCTCTTTGCACATGTTTATATACGCAGCAACACGTTCAAGGAGGTAGAAAATAAGACCATATGTGGAAGAGAGAGAGGGGGAGAGAGAGTGAAGGAGAGACACAGAGACACACAGACACACAAGTACAGAGAAACACATAGAGGTACAGAGAAACACACGCAGATAGACACAGACACTTAGACACAGACAGACAGACAGACAGACACACACACACACACACACACACACACACACACACACACACACACACACACACACACACACACACACACACACACACACACACACACACACACACACACACACACACACACACACGTACCAAAGCAATCACCTCAATCAAAGTCGAGCCTTGACACTGAAAGCACTGTATTTATTCCCAGGTCAAGCCCAGAGGGACACCATAGATCTCTTCTCCAAAACGACCCACCAGGCTCCCCTCTCTCTCTCTCTCTCCCTCTCACACACACGCACACACACACACACACACACACGCACGCACACACTACACTATGCACACACACACACACACACACACACACACACACACACACACTACACTATGCACACACTCACACGACACACACATTCACCCATAAAGATCACAGAGAGAGAGAGAGAGAGAGAGACTCTCTGAGAGAGAACGAGAGAGAGACAGCCACACACACACACTACACACACACACACACATACACACACACACACACACACACACACACACACACACACACACACATTCACCCACCTACCCACACAAACACACATGGAAGGTCATGGCCACAGCATCGCCCGACCGGTCACCAGTTATGACCACTTCCCGCATCAGGGGCGGTAAACCCCTGTCCCTCCTTACCTCCAACCCCCCCCCTTCTCCTCACTTGCACCACCTTCTCCATCCCTCCTTCTCCTCCTCCTCCTCCCCCCTTCCCTCTCCATCACTTGACCCACCTGGGCATTCTAATCGACCAGTGTCCAGTCTCCAGTGAGTGTGTATACAGTACAGTGTTGTCCTGGGGTTCGTTAGATGCGGTCCATTAATTTTGGACCCATTGGCCCTGGTCAGTGGTGGGGTCAAGTCCATTTACAATGGCTAATGAGCCAGGTGATAGCCCCTGGATGCGACTATCCTTTCCTTTCCTCCCCCCCCCCCCCCCCCCCCGCACCCTTACCCCCCCCCCCCAACCCCGTCTATCCTCAAATTTATGTTTCGTTCGTTGGTTTGTTCGTTCGTTCGTTTGGCTGGTTTGCGTGTGTGTGTGTGTGTGTGTGTGTGTGTGTGTGTGTGTGTGTGTGTGTGTGTGTGTGTGTGTGTCTGTGTGTGTGTCTGTGTCTGTGTGTGTGTGTGTCTGTGTGTGTGTGTGTGTGTGTGTGTGTGTGTGTGTGTGTGTGTGTGTCTGTGTCTGTGTGTCTGTGTGTATGTCTGTGTGTATGTCTGTGTGTCTGTATCTGTGTGTTGTCTATGTGTCTGTGTGTTGTCTGTGTGTCTGTGTGTTGTCTGTGTGTCTGTATTTGTGTGTTGTCTATGTGTCTGTATGTTGTCTGTGTGTTGTCTGTGTGTTTTCTGTGTGTCTGTGTGTTGTATGTCTGTCTGTGTCTTTGTGTAGTCTGTGTGTCTGTGTGTTGTCTATGTGTCTGTGTGTTGTCTGTGTGTTGTCTGTGTGTTGTCTGTGTGTGTCTGTGTCTGTGTGTTGTCTGTGTGTCTGTGTGTATGTTGGGCTTTTTGGCTGTTGACTGTGTTTTTCACCCTGCTGTTTTCTTCCTTACCTTCTTCAAATGATACGAATCAACCTTTGGGAGTTGATTTACAAAACACGTGAAGCTGTGCTTTATATCAAAGTTGGAAACACAAACACACACGCACACACACACGCACACACACACACACACACAGACAGACGCGCGCGCGCACACACACACACACACACACACGCAAACAAACAAATAAACTGAAAGAGGGAGACAGAGACTAAATAAAGAGTCAGAAACAGACACGAAGAGAAAGTAGCAGACAGATATATGAGGGTCAGGGGCGGTTGGGGGGGGGGGGGGAGGGGGAAGAAAGAGAGACGGGTTGGGGGTGGGTGGGGCGCGCCAGAGAGACCGAAAGAGACAAGAGAGAGAGAGAAGAGAGAAAGACAGGAAGACAGTGGCAGACAGAGAGAGGAGTGGGTGGGGATGGGAACACATAATAGTGGAAAGAGACAGAGAAGAGAGATATGGGAAAGATACAGACAGACAGACAGACAGAGAAGAGAGGGAGACAGAGAAAAGCGCTGAGGAGTAAGGAGAATAGAGAAGAGAGCAACAGAGGCAGAGGCAAGAACAGACAGGCTGAGAGAGAATTCGGTTGTTTCATTGAGTGCAAATGAACAAGCTCTCTCTCTCTCTCTCTCTCTCTCTCTCTCTCTTTCGTTTCTCCCTCTGTCTCTCTGTCTCTGTCTCTGTGTTTGTCTCTGTCTCTGTCTCTGTCTCTTTCTCTCTCATTCTCAGTCATTTTTTTTCGTCCACACACAGACACAGACACAGGCACACATAGACAAAGACACACAAAGAAACACAGACACAGACACACACAGACACACACACAGACACACACACATACAGACACACACACGCGCGCACGCGCACACACGCGCGCACACACACACACACGCACGCACACACACACATACACTCACACACACACATACACACACTCACACACAGACCCACACACACACACACGCACACACATACACACACATACACTCACACACACACACACACACACACACACACACATCACACACACACACACACACACACAACACACACACACACACACACACACACACAACACACACACACGCACACACTCTCTCTCACATTCACTCACACACACACACACACACACACAGAGTTACTTTCCCCCCGTGGGGGAATCGAACCATCGGACCCCAGACAGTCCTGTTCTATCTCCGCCTGTCACCACCACCCCCTCCCTCCCTGTCATCCTGTCATCCTCGCTGCAACCGCTAATCTCCCCTTGATCAACTTAACCACCGTCTCTGTCATGCACGATGCTGCCCCGTGTTTCCTGGAGCAACTTCATATGTTACCCACAGGGACTGACTGCTGAAGGCCTCACACGCCCACTGGTCCCGACGCGGGGGTCAGGTCTTAAGAACTCCCTTCAGTGAAGAGACTGTTCATCGTTCATTGGATTTTAACAGGCTCTTAAGAGAGTTTGACCAGTCGCGTTAGGTTTATGCATTATACCGGCGTATGTTCCACCCCCCCCCACCCCCACCCCCACCCCCTTTTTCTTTTGTTTTTTTGTTTCTCTTGGAGTAGATGTACTATAATGTTGATGATATTGATAGTTATACAAGTGGAGTGATGGCATAGAGGTAACGCGTCCGCCTAGGAAGTGAGAGAATCTGAGCGCGCTGGTTCGAATCACAGCTCAGTCGCCGATATTTTCTCCCCCTCCGCTAGTACCTTGAGTGGTGGTCTGGACACTAGTCATTCGGATGAGACGATAAACCGAAGTCCCGCGTGCAGCATGCACTTAGCGTACGTAAAAAAACCCCACGGAAACAAAAGGGTTGTCCCTGGCAAAATTATATTGAAAAATCCACTTCGATTGGAAAAACAAATTAAAACAACTGCAAGCAGGAAAAAATATTTAAAAATTGGGTGTCACTCTCAGTGTAGCGACGCGCTCTCCCTGCGGAGAGTAGTCTGAATTTCACACAGAGAAATCTGTCGTGACAAAAAAAGAGAAATACAATACAATACAATACAATACAATACAATACAATATAACGCCCATCCTCGGTAGGAGACCAAGCTCTAAGCGCTTTACAAACACGGAGTCATTTGCAGAACAGGCTGCCTACCTGGGTAGAGCCGACTGATAGCTGCCAATGGGCGCTCGTCATTCGTTTTCTGTGTCATTCAGTCAGGTTTCCGTCACGCACACATATACTCAGACAGACATGTAACAATTTACGTGTATGATCCTTTTATTGATTTACCCCGCCATGCAGGCGTTTTCATGGGTGTGCATGCTGAGTATGTTCTTGTTTCCATAACCCACCGAACGCTGTCATGATTACAAGATCTTTAACGTACATATTTAATCTTCTGCACACGAAGGGCACTAGCAGGTCTGCTCATATGTTAACCTCAGAGATCGGAGAAATCTCCACCCTTTACCCACCAGGCGCCGTTACCGAAATTCGAACCCCAGACCCTCAGAGTGACAGTCCAACGCTTTAACCACTCGGTATAAAGTGTGTGGACCTGTCTGTATGGTTGGACGCCTCCTTGAAACTGAACCTGAAACATAAATGCATTGAAGGCACAGTGACTGTGGACCCACACGAATCATAGTGTGTGTGTGTGTGTGTGTGTGTGTGTGTGTGTGTGTGTGTGTGTGTGTGTGTGTGTGTGTGTGTGTGTGTGTGTGTGTGAATGTAAAAAATCCTAATGTGCTTTCTCCCTAGATTCTCTCTATTTTTTTTCTGTAAGCAAGATGCTTACCAGGTTGTGCCAAGCAGACAAAAAGCTGGATGAGTGGGACAGGAGTATTTTGGGACGTTACTGTCTGGCGCGAAGACTGACGTTGGCCAATGCCTTTACAGGAGTAGAATATACTTATGCGTTGCAGTTGAAAAAAAAAGGTAATAATTGTTCTGCGTATTGTACATCATTTCAGTTATGGTGATGAAAAAGAAAGATGACTTGTTGAGGATATAAACATGACAAGTAGAGAAAGTCTGTACAATTTTTTTGTTTATGATCTATGGGTTGTGACACAGGATTCACTTTGAAACACTTCTATCATTGCTGCTGTGTGTACGTATCAAATGATTTGTATGCCGATAAGTCCGGAACTTTCCTTTTTCTTTTTTTTTTTTAGGCACTGTCTGGGTTTGTTCCCATGTACCGTTTATTTACCTGCGTGCTAGCTGAATTGGTAGCATAAGCAGCGCTGACTTGAAGTTGTTTATCTGATTTATGGAGAGAGTTACTTCTCTTTTCTGTTGTTTAATGCTTTATTTTGTAGTTTTTGCATTTTGTATTTCTTTTTATCACAACAGATTTCTCTGTGTGAAATTCGGACTGCTCTCCCTAGGGAGAGCGCGTCGCTACACTACAGCGCCACCCATTTTTTTGTATTTTTTTTCCTGCGTGCAGTTTTATTTGTTTTTTCTATCGAAGTGGATTTTTCTATATAGAATTTTGCCAGGAACAACCCTTTTGTTGCCGTGGGTTCTTTTACGTGCGCTAAGTGCATGTTGCACACGGGACCTCGGTTTATCGTCTCATCCGAATGACTAGCGTCCAGACCACCACTCAAGGTCTAGTGGAGGGGGAGAAAATATCGGCGGCTGAGCCGTGATTCGAACCAGCGCGCTCAGATTCTCTCGCTTCCTAGGCGGACGCGTTACCTCCAGGTCATCACTCCCATCCTCACTGTTCTTTCATTTCGAGGCTCACTTTGATAAGAATTATTTTGAAAACAAGTGAGTCATGCTACAACCCACGGTAGAAAATTTTTTTATTTTTTAATTTTTTATTTTTTTAATAGATTTTCTTCATTTATCTAGGTTGTCATAAAAAAAAGTATTTGAATATGATTTACAGAGTGGGGATGAGGGGAGGTCCGGGTATTGATAGATGGTGCGTGATGGTGTCATCATAACAGTTCTTTGAGAGACAAAGAAAGAAAAGAAAAAAGAAAGAAAAGAAAATGTTGCATTTTTGTTTTGCTGTTGTTATTGGTGGTGGTGGTGGTGGTGGTGGTGGTGGTTGTGGTGGAAGTGCTGTCGTCATCGTCGTCATCCTCGTCGTCATTGTCGTCGTTGTTGTTGAATTGTTACTCAGTTATAGAGCACGCTGCGCCACTGAAGGTTTACATGAAGTCGTGTGTGTGTGTGTGTGTGTGTGTGTGTGTGTGTGTGTGTGTGTGTGTGTGTGTGTGTGAGAGAGAGAGAGAGAGAGAGAGTGTGTGTGTGCGTGTGTGTGTGTATGCTTGTGTGTATGTGTATCTGTCTGTGTTGTGGTCAGTCTGCCGACGTTACAAACACAAATGCTGTTACACTTTGCAATTCAACCGTATCACCTGCCATGATTTTATGCCTTCACTGACATATCATATAGTAGCGAGCATCATCGTATCAATTCCAGTTAAATAAGAAATACTATTATTATTGTTATTATATTATTATTATTATCATTATTATTGTTGTTGTTGTTATTATTATTATCGTCATTCTGAGGGGTGGAAAAAACAGTCCCATAATTGATTCTCGAAAACACAACAACAACAACAACAACAGCAACATAAAAATAGCTATCAATTTCTGATAAACGAAAACAGGCTAGGTCTATGACGGAGAGGATTCTATAAACGGAAGCAATATTCCGGCGTGCCGTGCTTGGGGAGAGTGGACATTATTGTTTTGAACTGTCTGGCACGGAATGGTGACCTATAAAAGATCATGTAGTGTTCAGGGTTGAGGCAATATAGTTTTTTATGTCGACTGTGGATATTGTCTGAAAGAGTCAGATGTATGTATGTAACCCCGTTCAGTTCGCGCATAATAGCCTTTCTTCTTACTATCTACTTAAAAAAAAAAAATTATTTATTTATTTTTTGTGAGTATATATGTCTGTTTCGGTTTCTGTGTCTGTGCATGTTTGTCTCTCTTTGTTCGTGTATCTGATTTTGTCGGTGTGTCTGTCGATGTATAAATCTTTGTCTCTACCTCTGTCTGTTTCTGTCATTTTGTGATTGTATTTGTTCACTTACCCCATCATAAGGGGATCTAACGAAGAAACCATTCGCATTTGCATTATGTCTTTGTCTCTGTTTCTTGTCTCTGTTTCTCTGCCTCTGTGTCAGTCTGTCTATCTGTCACATACAAACACACACACAGACACACACAGACACAGACACACACACACACACACACACACACACACGTTCTCGATTTGACAATAACATCCATTGCTATGACGTTTGTCAAGATTCTCCAGCAGTTGAAATTCGAGTATTCCACGCACACAAAACATTTTCACACAAGAAAAATGAATACGTGAATCCATTTTGCTAGCATTGAAACGAGTTCGTTTCCTAAGTTTTGTTGATGTAGTTTTCTTTCCTTTTAATTTTCTATCGCCTGCGATCGCGTTGTTTTCAACGTGTATGTTCGTGTGTCTAAAACCAACCCAAAGCTGACATGAATTACGGGATCATTGACGTGCGCATTTGATCTTCTACGTGTGTGTGTGTGTGTGTGTGTGTGTGTGTGTGTGTGCGCGCGCGCGCGCGCGAAGATGATTGAGGCAATATGACAATGGGAAAGGAGAAAAAAAAAAAACGAAAAAGGAAGTTTCTTGCCATAACTTATCAATAACTGTCCGGTCTCAGACCATGGACATCCCAGATAAACAAGATGGAAGGTGGCAGAATGGTTAAAACGCTCAGCTGCCAGTATAGAGAGACCGTGAGGGTGTGGGTTCGAATCCCGCTCTCGCCCTTTCTCCCAAGTTTGACTGGAAAATCAAACTGAGCGTCTAGTCTTTCGGATGAGACGATAAACGGACGTCCCGTCTGCAGCACGCACTTGGCGTACTGAAAAAGAACCCATGGCAATGAGTGTGTTATCCTCTGGCTAAATTATGTAGGATAAATCCACTCTGATAAGCATGCACTCAAGGCGTGATTAAGCGCGGTAGGTTATGCTGCTGGTCCGGAATCTGCCTAGCAGACGTGGTGTGGCGTATATGGAGTTAAAATCCTTCTTTTTCTTTTTATTTTTTTAAAAAGAAATATAATATGCTTGCCAGCGAAAAAGAAATGTGAAATTCTTATGCCGGGGTTGAATAACATCGGTCAGCGACTATGCTGAGCATTGAGGTATTACATTATACGCTTTTCTTCCGTGTCTCAAAAAAAAAAACCAGATGTGTGAAGGGAATGGGTGGGAGTGGGGGATGGAGGGGCGGAGGGGGGTGGTGGGGGGGGGGGGGGGGGGGGGCGCGGGATAAGGCCTGGGCTGAGGGTGGAGGTAATGGTGCTGCAATGTTGCCGGATGTGGACTGGACGCGTCTGTGCCTGCTACAATTTCCGGTGCAGACATGACCGGAAGCGTTATAAGACCACTGAAACTTGACAGCGCAGGCGCCGGATCAAATGGTGCTGAATCAGCACTGTACTTATAGCTAGTTGGCTGTTGGCTGTTAGAAGTCCAACTAGTACAGCGTTTGTTTCTAGTATATAACTTTCTTCCTATATTAGATTTTATTATTTTATTTCCGTTTCGTTTCAGAAAAAAAAAATCTTTATGTCTGTAAACTGAATCAGTCACATCTGCTTCCTGCCTCTAAACTCTGACCTTCTTACTGTTCTGATGTATATCTTAATATTCGACGTATGGTTCTTGTTCTTCTTGTTCTTGTTCTTGTTCTTCTTATTTCCATTGCTGTTGCTGTTCTTCTTCTTCCTTTGCTCCTACTCCTCCTTCTTTTCACCCTTCTGCTCCTCCTCTCCCTTTTCCTTCTCCTCCGCCTCCTTCTTCTCCTCCTTCTTTTTCTTTGTCTCCTCCTCCACCTCATCCTCTTCCTCTTCCTTGTTCTTTAGTGACGTATAGTTTGCATGAAAAGAAGAAAAGCAGACATTGTGTTTATGTCATATAAGTGGTGAATACGTGGTACAGGACACACATTATTTTCTCCAGTTTCCTGCCGTCAAACCATTCTCTGTTCACGATTGAATGCTTCCCCTCGTGTTGTCAGTCCTCGCCCCTTCCTTCCGCTATGGGTGGCGGGTGACAAAGGCCTCCTTGTCCCAGAACGTACATTGAAACAGCGTTGCAATCACAATAATATGACTAAATTATTCAACGCTGTCCACTCCCACCTCTCTCAGAATTCATCTTCTTCTTGTTCTAATTCTTGTTGTTCTTGTTCTTCGTATTCTCGTTCTTCATGTTCTTGTTTCTTGTTCTGTTCTTCTTCATCTTCTGGTAACATGACAACAACAACAACAACAAAAAAAAACACACACACAAAAAACACACATCAATTGACCCATTTTTATAGTTTGTATGCACTTTCTTCTGAAATGCAAGTTTCACTTACACAGTTTCAAGGAGGCGTCAGAGCATGCAAGCTGATCATATCAGCAACATCACATCTGATTTGAGGAACAGTGGGAAAAGATGCTTATCTGCTTGTATTTTGTGTGTGTGTGAAAAGTCTGGACCCTAGAAAGCTTCAATTTTTCTTTGTCTTTTTCAAATTCTTATTTCCATTTTCTGTTCTGTTGGCGTCACTTTGGTTGTCTTCGATATCGTCAGAAAATCCTCCTTTTGGTGTCTATTTTTGTTAATCGCCTCAGTTCGTATATTGCCTCCTCCACTTCGAGTTTTTTGGGTTTTTTTTTTCTTCTCTCTCTTCTTTATGATACCTCATGTTGCAACGCTTGTCCTTTTCATCCTCGTGGCGTCCAGAATCGTGAAGTCAAAACCGTGTAATAATAATAACACTGTGCCACCACAACTTCATAGGTCCAGAAGTCAATAGGTGGAGAGTTCGTAAACACGCACGCACACACGAACGAACGCATGCACGCGCGCGCACACACACACACGCAGGCTCGCACGCACGCACACACACAAAGCACGAGGGTTCTAAAGTATGTTGTAAAAGATGAAACAAATAAGGGGTCTAGATTAAGATAAAACAGGGAAGCATCAATTACCTTAGCCATTACGGCTTTATCCATCATTTTACCTTAGCCATTACGGCTTTATCCTCCCGTTGCGTATTTATTTATTTATTTGTAAAAGGGTAACAGCACATATATAGGTCTATGTAATACAGGAGTGAGGAAAGAATTTGCAGGAAATCTTCAAAGAGCTGTCGTGTATAACTCACTGCTCTTTGACAATCAGGGTACCTGCCTTGAAACTGGAAAATGATGTACTGTGTTTGTCTGTTTGTCTCCCCTCACCCCCCCCCCCCCCCCCCCACGCCCCCCCCCCCCCACCCCCCCACCCCACCCCCATCCCCAATTCCTCTCCCTCTGTAAGTCAGCCAGCGTTTAGTTGATTGTAGATAACAAGCGTTGAGTAAATAATGTGTCGCTGAGGCCTCGATACCTGCCACGTGAGGTCGGCCGTATTTTTTTGACTGTTGTGTACGCCCCAGTCTTTGACAAGGCATCTGCTGCACGTGCAGGAAGGACGATCGCAGGTGTTGTTCGCGACCTTCAACTCATCTCTGCCGACGCCCCGTGTTTTATTGTTGGAGATTTTAATCACTGTGATTTAAAGAAAGCCTTACCTTCTTTTAAACAATATGTTACCTGCCGGACCCAACTGGACAAGACAATCGATGTATGTTATGGGAACATTCCTAATGCCTACAAATCTGTTCCCCTTGCACCAGTGGGTGTATCTGATCATGATGTTGTTCATTTAATCCCAGCCTACAGACCAAAGATACAGACAGAGCCGATTGTGAAAAAGAGTGTGAAAGTTTGGACGTCAGAGAGTGTGGATGAACTGAGAGGATGTTTTGATTGTACTGATTGGAGTGTGTTGACTGACCCATGTGAGAATGTTCATGAAGCAGCTGATGTTGTTACATCTTATATCAGTTTCTGTGAAGACATGATAATTCCGACAAAAATAATTAAACTTTTCCCCAACAACAAACCATGGATCTCAAAGTCTCTCAAAACAATTTCAAACGAGAAAAATGTAGCGTTTCAGTCAGGGAACAAGAAGGATAGGAAACTGATTCAAAAGAAGCTTAGAGGTGAATTACGAAGGGGACAGAGGGAATTCAAATCAAAAGTAGAGCAACAGTTTCAGACAGGAAAAATGGCAGATGCATGGGATGGGTTAAAAATTATCACTGGAGAAACGAAAAGGAAAACAGTAGCTGTGAAATGAAAAAAGGATGAACAGCTTGATTTTTCAAATAAATTGAATGATTTCTACTGTCGCTTTGAAAGGAATGATCTGGGAAGGGAACTGGATAGTGTTATCTCACAGTTGCAGGAAAAGATCAAAGATAGGAACACAGGTGAAGACTTTGAGATCGATGCAAAAGTTGTTGAATCTTTATTTTTTAAAATGAATGTCACGAAGGCAATTGGCCCCGACAATATCTGCGGAAAATTACTGAAAACATGTGCTTCCCAGTTGTATGACGTGTTCTGTAAAATTTTCAACTGGTCTCTGAAGGACTGCTCTGTCCCCAGCATCTGGAAAAAAATCTACTATCTGTCCTACCCCCAAGAAAAAGAACCCAGCCGCACTAAATGATTACCGTCCTGTTGCCCTGACTTCAGTAGTGATGAAATGCTTTGAAAAAATTATTCCGACATCTTTCTTTCACTGAACAGCAGCTTGACTCTCTTCAGTTTGCTTATAAAGCACACAGAAGTACTGACGATGCTATCCTAACTCTCCTTCATAATGCTTTCCTTCATTTGAATAACACGGGATCTTTTGTTCGTATCCTTTTTGTTGACTTCTCTTCTGCTTTTAACACAATACAACCTCATGTCCTTGCCCTCAAACTGCTAGGGATGGATGTTGATCCGAGGCTTACTCTTTGGGTAGTAAGTTTTCTTCTCAATAGAACTCAGTCCGCCCGCTTTCATTCTGCCCACTCTTCTCTAAAATCTACTTCTACTGGTGCACCCCAAGGTACAGTGCTGTCCCCTGTTCTTTTTACACTGTACACAAATGACGGCAGAGGCACGGACGAAACTCCTGTCATAAAATATTCTGATGATTCAGCAATTGAAGATCTGTCCAACTCTGATGCTATTTATTTCAGTGTAATTAAAAAGTTCTGTTCCTGGTGTGAGAAAAACTATCTGGATCTCAACGTATTGAAAACAAAAGAAATGTTAATAGATTTTCGGAAAGACCCCTTGCCTGTAGCTAACCTTGTTATTGATGGTCAAACAGTGGAGAGGGTCAATGAATATAGATATTTAGGGACCATCTTAGACAATAAGCTGACTTTTGACAGAAATGTTGATTCCATCCATAAGAAATGTCAATCTAGAATTTTTTGTTTACAGAAGCTTAGAAATGTTGGTATAAATTCAAATATTCTTCAAAGTCATTATCGATTTTGTATCGAGTCAGTGCTCCAGTTTCATTTGTGTGCTGTTATGGAAGTTTAGGAGTGAGGAGTAAGCGTGTCTTGAACGATGTCATGAGTGTATGCAGTAAAATTGTGGGAGTGAAACAAGCTAGTATGCAAGAGCTGTATGAAAGTGGAGTGGTTAAAAAAAAGCAGGCAGATAGCAACTGACGACACC
>NC_134876.1:81383673-81396173 GCF_041734735.1 Babylonia areolata
GCTACAGATAACCTTAGTACTTAACTGGCTACAAATAACCTTAGTTCAATTCACAGTGCAAGCGGAAATCTGAGCTGTAGCAGACGCCATTTTTGTAGTCACAGCGTACCTGCTGTCTTTCAATGACTCAGGCATAAAGCACGACGCCATTCCAAATTTCACTGACCCATGCCCATTCTACACTGCTCTGTTTGATTCAGTCTAAAGATTTCAGCTGACGCTAAGCTTACGTCATTCTGTCCTACTCGCCACACACTTCCTGTTCAACCAGTGTCACGGTACGTCACTGGCTGAGAGGAAACTTGTGTTTCTGCTCCACCGTAGTTAATTAATTTCTCTTTTGTCGGATCAGTAAACTACAAGTATTATATACTGGCAGAACCGTCGCAATTCCACCTTTAAGTCTATTCCATTTGTGTTTTTCTACGTTAAACTGATTTAACGCAGTTTGTAATTTTCAGCGACGAGCTCGTTAAAACTGACCCTTTTCAGGTGACTTAAATTAAGATGATAAAATCATCTTAAATAATTAACACTTCATTTTATACTTTTATAAAGTAGGTGTTGAGCTCTTTCTTTTGCAACTTATCCGACGTAAATCGGTTCAGGAATCATTTAGAAATCTGTCACTGAACACCTTGTAAGAAACACAGTTGTTGTCAGATTTGGCCAGATTAGTGACGCTTAACCTGCGTAATTTGGCACAGTGAGTGATGAGTGGTCATTTCATACCTGGTCAGTCATCTGACCAAAGCTGCTCTCTCTCTCTCTCTCTCTTCCTGTGTCGCGAGCAGTGTGTTTGTTGTGTGTATCCCCACAACGGCCGACATCTCGCTACGTATCGCTGCACTGTCTTCTCTTTTTATGTCTTCTCTTCTAACATCTTCTTTGTCTTCTCTTAGGTCTTCTCTTTCTTATATTCTCTTCTTATTTCTTCTTCTTAGTTCTCTAAATCTAAATAACTATTGTAAATAAAACAATAGAAAACCCTATTTGTGACTGGCCTCTATATGTTCCTGGCCTGTGCGCGGGAATTCTCATCTATCCTTAAATTCAGTCAGTCAATATTTAGTTAAGTCTTTTGTGCCGTCCGTACCCTTGAAAGTACCACTCGGTTCGGCTACAAAAGCATATAATTTTCTTCAGCCCATTTGACAAGTCTTCCGTTTAGCACTGATGTATAACATTTGCTAATAAGACCGAGCAAAGACACGCCCCTATAGTTGTCTGTTGAACTACTATATCCCTTTTTAAAAATTGAAACAATTATTGCCTTCACCCATTCATCTGGATACGTGCCCTTATCAAACAGAATGTTAAACAGTTTTGTTAAAAAATGTACAGCAATATTATCAGCTGATTTTAACATTTCTGCCAAAATACTGTCTACACCACAAGCCTTGCATTTTTTAAATTTCCGAATAGCATCTGCAACTTCTTGTTCTGAAATATCATGACTTAGTTCATCAGATATATTTGATTCCTCTGATTGCACTTCACTAATGGCTCTGCTATCAGTAGTTATAACCTCGTTCTGAGTAAATAAATTCCGAAAGTGTTCAAACCATTCATTTTCTTTAATGTTTTTACATACTCCAATTTTCCTTCTTCCAGACACTTGCTTTGCTTCTTTCCAAAACTGTTTGCTGTCTTTGCTCAGTGATGCTAGACGTCTGGCTTTATCACGTCTATAGCTGACTTTCTTTACCTTTCACAAATCCTTATATTCCTTCCGAGCTTTCACATAGGGTAATCGGTGCTTATCATCCTTGGTTTGTCTTAACATTGTTAACAATTGTCTGGCTTTGTGTTTTGCATCTTTACATTCAGCATCAAACCATGGGGCATTTCGCTGATCACTCCCAACACACACACGCTTCCTCATACATTCACTCGCTCTCAACAATACATTACTGAATAGCTCCAAAGCCTCATTTACACTGTAATCCAAAAGAGAAAATGCATGTACACACATATTCTGTAAATCGTCTGAATAAAGATTTTCTCTGAAACTGTTCTCATTCTCATTTGTTTGATCCTAAGCTAATCTATTAATCCATTTAATATCATTTACTTTCTCAGTACAAGCAGTGCCTTCACTTTGAGCAATTATAAACGATACAGGGAAATGCGGTGAGTCAATAAATGAAACAACCTTCAATGAGCGTACAAAATCCATAACACACTACTGACTCTCTGGACATTATAACATAATCTATGGTACTTCCACCTGAAATGAAATGAAATTATGGTGCTTAGAGCCTCGCCGACCACTAAGGCCATCTCAAGGCTATCGCCACGTTAATAACTACTACAAGGGTAAAAAACAAACAATTAAAACGATTCCCCACTTCAAACTTTCCACTCAAAGTTAACCCCCCCCCCCCCAAAAAAAAACAAAAACAAACAAAAACAAAACAAACAAACAAAAAAAACTTCCATAGTTTAAAACCTTCAAATCTGATTATTTTGAACGGGTTATGTCATTTTGGTTTTGGTGATTCATTAACATTTGTCTCGTCTACACTTCCACCTGTAGACGAGACAAATGTTAATGAATCATCAAAACCAAAATGACATAACCCGTTCAAAATAACACAGTCAAATGCGGAACACATCTCTAACAAATCTTTACCAAAAGCGTTCTTTTCTCTGTCGTCAGATTTTCTCTTAAACGAATCATCTTCCTGAAAATACAACCAATCCCACTTGTCATTTTCGGTGCTGTCAGCTGAGGACAGAGCGTTTACACAACCAGTCCGTGCATTCAGATCTCCTATTATCATCAAATCAAAATCTTTTGCCTGCTCGTGCAGATCTACAATGCACTGTTCCAGAACTTCTATGCCATGTCCATGTTCTGCAGTATTCCAGTATTTAATGTCATATGGGTGAATGTATAGACAAATCAGGAAATCATTTTTTTCCAACTTAAGTAACAATTTGTTTATTTCCCAAATCACCAAGTGTTCATATTTTACTTTAATTCTTTTCACTAACTTTGAAAATACCTTGCGTACAAACACAATAACCCCACCAGAGTTTCTGGCATTAGATGATATTTTAACTGCCTTAGCTACATATGTATCATAGTCCTTAAATGCATGGTAGTCGTATTTGTCTGAATTAACAAATGTTTCGTTCAGAGAGAGAGAGAGAGAGAGAGAGAGATTTTCAGCAAGCGCTCTCCCAACAGAAAGAGCACATTTCACTCGATTATCTCCCTTGGATGGTTGCAGACGATCGTGTCTCACAGCGAGGAGTTGCCGACACCACACGGACAGACACAGTGTGATCCAATTCCGCCTCGAGGTTACTGCCCAGAAAACTGCTTGTGCCATACCAGCGCTTGAAAAGATCTTATTTACAAACTGTATCTCCGGATAGATCTTACTTACAAACTGTATATCCGGATACAGGTCAACACCCATTAGATGAAAGTTCTGTGACTTGCAGTGCTGCAAAAATAATGGTCACCGTGGCTCAAAATGAAACAACACGAGGTATGACAGTTTCAATTTTCCAGCGTATAAATTCGAGAATGGGCGTGGTAAGTTAAGTGATTGTTAGTATCACTTTGTCTTAGTTTTAGTAAAACTTTTTTGTTTAGATATAAGTACGACTTATCTGACGTATAATGTCTGGTATGGGGCGTAATTCTGCGACAGATGTAACAGCCATGCACGAGTTCGTTAATGAGACTGATATTTTTGTTGTTGTTGTTGTTGTTTGGTTTTGTTTGGGCAAATATCTGTATGTGGAGAAAAGCATGTGTGTGAGTGTGTGTGTGTGTTGTTGCTGTTGGCTGGTAATATGAAAATTTGCGTCAGAAACACTCCGTAACTTTACACTCTGCTCATTTGTTTATATGCATGTGTGTGCATTTGTGCGTGCGCATCAGTGTGTGCGTTGTTTACGAGCAAACAAGCGTGCGCACTTGCAGCCCGGTGTTTGTCAGTGTCGCAGTTGGCGGCCTAACATTTGTGTCACTGACTTGTTCCTTCGTTGATTGCCGGAACGGTTATGCGGCTCACACGTACTGCTACGCTCAATCTATGCTGCTCGATATCAGTTCCAGAATGTTTGCTCTGCGGACTGTTAAAAGCAGTTTGAGTCACGCATGGCTAAACTCTGTCACACGCAGTCACAGGTGATCCCGGTCGCTGTTTTTTTTTTTTTTTTTTTTTTTTTCGAGCTGAGCGGGGGGAAAAATAACCAAACCGCAGCACCAGTTGCACTTTAATCCGACACACATAAAAGGAAGGTCGTATTTCCATTAAAGTGGATCTTGATACGTCTCACTAGAGCAGGTTGAAGAAGGGTGAGAGAGAGAGAGAGAGAGAGGGGGGTGAGGGAGGGAGGAGGGGGGGCGGAGTCATATTAACGCAACGCACAACTGAATACAACACATAGCCTACATACACATGCACGCCGGCGTGCGCGCGCGCGCGTGCACAAACACACACACACACACACACACACACACACACACAGCGCAGGAACTGAGACTTGCATAACACACAAATGAGCAGGAACACGGACACATGCTCAAAAAATGAGTTATTCTTCCCTGTCTTCAACACACACACACACACACACACAGTGTGCTCTTCATGAGTGGCGGTGCACATGCACTCGCTCAGTCGAGGCGTATTTGGACACACCCACAAAGTGGAACATTCCGTTACACAGTGGTAGCAGTCATACGTTGGATCAGCGTAACAAACTATGACAGCCAAATAATATGCAAAACAGTCTGCATCCCACCCCTATCCCATCCACACACACATACACACACACACACACACACACACACACGGCGTGCGCGCGCGCATGACTGAAACGCATGCACACAGGTGCACATACACACCCCTCCAACCCCACTCCGCACCCCCCACACCCCAACACGCTCTCTTCGCTTTCTGTGTCGTTGACCCGCGCTCAAAACTGCGCCTGCAAGTGTCAATCAAGCTCGCGCTATCAGCGACATGAAATGTGATTGGTTCGGAGTGAAAATGTGATTGGTTGACAGCGCGCGCTGCGTTCAGGGCCAGATGTGTTGCCATGAGGTCGGGTCTAAATATAGCAGAGCGCGAGCTCGCCACATGGTGAATGTTTGTAGTGCCGTCAGACACACGGACCGCTGGCGGACCGGTGAGGTTGAGGGAAGCGATTTGAAAAGCCGGCTCCTCTTCCACGTTGTGGAGTTGGTCGGTGCGTGGTGGTGTGTGTGTGCATGTGCTCTCGTCACTTTCCCACGAGGGCGGTTCGCGTGTGTGTTCGTGTTTTGTTGTTTAGAGCTTTGTGCAGTGCGTGTGAGGGATAATCAGGAACGGTGAACGGAGGATGTGTTGTTCTGCTACAGGTTGTGCCACACCCACTCTTGTGATGTCCAGTGGAATCGGATTATGAGGAACCAGATTTTACTGACACCGGAATTTGTGAAAAAAGCTTTCTTCATGGGGTGATGATGCACCTGACGGAATCGGATGGTGCTTTGATTCGGTAAGGGAGGTGTTTTTATTTAGAGGATTGATTCCTCTAGCCGGTGAAGGTTTTTGAGTATTAAACAAAGACGGAGTGGAAAAAAAAAAGTGTGTGAAAAAAAAAGTTTACAGAGCTCTGGAAATTTACTTGGATTACTTTGAGTGAAAGAATGTTGTGGATTGAAGTATAGCGGATTCAGCTCATTCATTTCGGGAAGCCGTCAACCTGCAGTTAAAACAGAAACTTCGGTGGTATCAGAAAACTCCTGTGTGACAGCGGTGGTGGTTGTGCTGTTGTATCGGTTGACGTGTAGCCGACTTCAAGGCGCATTTTCATTCGTCAGCATGCTCTCAGTTCCCGCGGGAGGAGGAGGTGGGGGAGTACAGAACGGCAGTGTTATGGAGAGGTGCTACGGAGGAGGAGGGGGGAAGCCGGCGCTGACTCGGCAGTTTTTCCCGAATGGGGATGCCAAGCTGGTCACTGCAACAGCAGCAGCAGCCGCGATCACGGGCGAAACCCCAACCCCGCTCGGTAACAACCCTCCGCCACCACTTCTGCTGAAACCACCTGTTCTTTCCGCAACCCCCTCCACCCCCCATTCTACCACCACCACCACCTCCTCCTCCCTGGCCAAAACGCGACCTGGCGAGGATCACTACAGGGGGGGTCCCCACCCCCACCCCAAACGTACCTCACCCCCGCTCCACATCTCCGCCCCCATGACCTGTGCTGCCACCCCCCAGGTCAAGCTGACCCCCGCGGAGTCCCACATGTCCCCCACCCCCCACTCCTTCACCACCACCCCTCCGCGGGGCAACAGCAACCTGGATAACGGTACCACCGCCACCCATAGCGGCGAAAGTGACGCCATCGCCCTTTCATATAATGACGCAGACGGCGATGACGACAGCGTCAGTAACAACAGCAGCAGTCTCATCGATCACCAAGGAACCCAACTGGAGAAATCATCCCCCTCAGCGCTGATGACGACGACGACGAAGGCAGTGGATGCGGTTGGCAGTGGTGAGCACAGCGGTGGAGGAGGTGGCGGAGGTCCAGTTCGGAACCTGCGCGTCAGAGGACAAAGGTGGGCGACAGGGTTTTTTTGGTTCATTTGTGTGTGTGTATGTGTGTGTGTGTGTGAAGGAGAAAGAGAGCGAGAGAGAGAGAGAGAGAGAGAGAGAGAGAGAGCGGCAACAATGAAAACAAGAACATCAACAAAAACAAGAGAAACGCAAAACCAACCCGGAGGAAAAAACAAAACAAAACAACAACAAAACAACAGCAACAAAAGAAAGATAACAACAATAATATTTACATAAACAACAATTACGGAGAAGAAAAACAGCAACGACATAAGTGTGTTTTTTTCTTTTTCTCTCTCTAAAGTACAGGCAAAATGGGTCAAGGGTCTCAAAAACTTTCCGCATGATCAGTGTCGTGTGTGCTGCCACTCAGACGCATTCACAATACAATTCCACTACACTCGGTGTTGGCAGGATGGAACTATTGCTTCCCCCCTCCTCCCTGTCTCTCCTTGTCTCTCTGTCCTTGTTTCTGTCTGTCTGTCTCTCTCATTTCTCTCCTCCCTCTTCTCTCTCTGATTCGAGTGTGTGTTCGCAAGTGACAGTTTCTGTTCAACGCTCACGTTTCTTGTGTCTATGCTTATCTCTATCTATCTATCTATCTGTCTGTGTATCTGTATTTGTATCTGTTGGTCTGTCTATTTATGCATTCATGCAGTGCCGTGTGTTAACTCTTTACTGACCTTGTTATTAGATTTTTCCTGGTATGCTGGGCAGTTCTGCTGTGCACTCACGCTTGATAATGTCTGTCTTGGTTTGTCTGTCAGTCAGTCGGCCTCGCTCTCTTTCACTCAAAGTATGCTGTGTGTGTGTGTGTGTGTGTGTGTGTGTGTGTGTGTGACTCTGTGTGTGTGTGTGTGTTTTTCTCTCTCTCTCTCTCTTGGTCTACTTGTATGTGCACAAATGGAAATTCGCATATGCGCTGAAAGACTGTTGTCTGCATTTGTAGAATAGTCTCTGAGACATTTCTTTGTTTTCGCTAATGTTTATTTTTCTTTGACAATACCCATGAAATTGTGAACCCCATGTTGTTATGGCATTTATGCCAATGACGTGAAACAGTTTCACTCTCTCCCTCTGTCTCTCTGTCTCTCTCTCTGTGTTTCTGTGTCTGTGTCTATCCCTCTGTCTGTGTCTCCGTGTCTGTGTCTGTCTGTCTGTCTGCCTGCCTGCCTCTCTCTCGCTCTCTCCATCCTTCCGTCTCTGCGCTGCCTCTGTTTTCTGACATTGAACACAATTCTGTTCATGTGTAGTTCAAGTACGCTGTTTTCACCGAGGCATAAGTGTCTTTAAATACGCAGCTTGTATTGTGGAAGGTGTCAAAGGAAGCATTATCTTGTCGCATGTAGACATTATTATGTATAATACGACTGTGTGAGTCATTACTGACCCTGTCGTCACCGCGCGCGTGTGTGTGTGCGTGTGTGTGTGTGTGTGTGTGTGTGTGTGTGTGTGTGTGTGTGTGTGTGTGTGTGTGTGTGTGTGCGCGTGCATATGTATGTTCGTTCTTTAGTTTAGCGTCTTTTCACTATTAGTGATATTAGACGGAAAAAAAGAGGGTGGGGGGGAGGTTGTAGGGGTGGGGGTGGGGGGTAGGAAGAGGGGAGAAAGAGAAGTCAGAATAAAACAGAAAAGGTAGAAAACTACTAAGAAATGCATAACTAACATGAAATTAGCTTTAACAGTAACAATTCAATAATGAAGATAATAACTAAAACCATTAACATGATTATGTATGTGTGTGTGTGTATGTGTGTGTGTGTGCCGGTGTGTGTGTGTGTGTGTGTGTGCGCGCGCGCGCGCCCGCCCGCCAGACAGAAAGACAGATTGACAGACAGCCGTGTGTGTGTTGACGAATCGTCTGCAGGTTTTCTTGTGCTGCGTATACACGATTATATGTGGCATAAGTGTTGGTGCACGCGTGAGTGTTTTTGTGCGGGTTTTGTGGCCGGCATATTATATAAACTATGACTGTCATGCCAGTGTTTTTTTTTTTTTTAATATTTTTTTTATTAGATAAGTGCATTGCTGACAGCCGCGGTGTATGATTGTAGCATGAATATTTTGTAATGAGTTGAGTCTGAGAATTTGAGCATTGATTGAACGATGAGCACATGCACTCTTGATGTTTGACCATATCATCACAGTTGTGCAGCTTTATATTTCATCAAAACAGCGGTTTGGAACGAAAATTGAAAAACAACACTAACAACAACAAAAACCCAAACAAAACAACAACAACAAACAACAGATTGTTGGCGATAGTGATGGATATCATCCAGTGGTTTTCTGACATAGCGTCAACAGTGGGGAGGGGGTGGGGGATAAGGTGAGGAAGGGCGGAGGGTGGTGGTTGGGGGAGAGAGGTCGTAGGGGCCAAAGGAACCGGCTTGGCAAGTCCTACGCATGAGGGAGTTTTGAGTCAGTTTTCACAACATGCGGTTTTTTTAGTGTCCTGTGCAGTTTCGTGCATGCAAGCGTTGACAAGGTGGGTGGAAAAAATGAACGTCATGCACCGTTTTAGATACTTTTCGCTTGCGAGTGGGTGGGTAACCGAAACGCCTTCACGAATGTATGTAGTTGGCGAAAACCAAATAAAATGACAACATGCGCTTGAATGAACGGCAGAGATGTACGATTGCTGGGGATTAAGTTTTGATGAGATGGTGCAGAGGTAATGGGCGTATGAACAAACTGGCCTTTCATTCTGGAAAAAACAGAAAAAAAAAAAAAAAAAAAAATTCAGCTGAGTGTGAGGGAAGGATTGGGGTGAAGGGTAAGACAGACACACAGACACACAGACACAGACACAGACACACACACACACACACACACAGAGAAAGAGAGAGAGAGAGAGAGAGAGGGTGGTTGCCTTTTACTTCGTCAGTGCTTCCTGTGCTTTTTTATGTTGGGGTAAGGATTTTTTTTCTACTTTAGAGAAAGGATGCGTGCGCGTGTATATATATGTGTGTGAATGTTTCTGCGTGTGTATATGTATGTGTGTTTACGTGTGTATGTGTGTGCACGTGGGGTGGGGGCGTGGGGGCGGGGGAATATGAGTGTTTGTGTTTCATGTATTATATACGTGCGCACGCGTACGAGCTCGTTTCCGTGCATGTGTTGCTTTGTTGACGACTTCCCTTTTGATGGAGATATGCCCCGGATGATTGATAATGACATTTAAGCGTTTTCCGCATAATTTGTCCTTGCTGCGAACAAACCGCCACACCCACTGATTTCCCCGTCAGTCTACACCTAGAAATGGTGGGTAATCAGTCACGCTTCGCTTGGGAAAGGTGTATGTTTGATATTTTGCAGTATCCAGACGACTCGATGGAGATAGAACAGAGGCACACACACACACACACACACACACACACACACACACACACACACACACAGAGAGAAAATATGAGGGGGTGGGGGAGAGAGGTGGACGTGTAAGAGGTGCTTAGTGTATGCATGTTGTTGACAGGCACACATATAAACACGCCTATGCACTACTTACATCGTTGCCCCCCCCCTCTCTCTGTGTCTCTCTCTGTGTGTCTGTGTCTCTGTCTCTTTCTCCGTCTTTGTCTCTCTGTCTGTCTGTCTCTGTCTCTCTCTGTCTCTGTCTGTCTGTCTGTCTCTCTCACGTGCACACACAATCACACATAATTATATTCTGCTCTGTATAATTGTCCGTTTTCTCTGTCTGCTCTCACCTCTCTCTCTCGGTTACCTGTACCTATAGATCTCTCTCTCACTCTTTCCTCACCCCCGTCTCCTCCATCCCTGCCCCTCAGCCTTTCCCTTTCTTTCTGAGCGTGTAGATAAATGCAGCATCACAAGTGCCTGTGTATATAGATCGTGTTATGAAAGCAGTGGTGATGTTGTAAAACTGCTGTAAAACCGGTCCTCAATGCCGCCCCATCCCTGCAGTCGTGTGCACGCACATGCCATAAGTACACAGCATTGCGTTTATCTGTACGCTCGATGATGATATACAAGGACGCAAGGAGATATATTCGAAACCCGGCGCGTGAGTCAGATTATTGATGGTCGCTTAAGGCGTGAACTGGAAAAGGTTGATTTGGGGGCTTTGCCTGCACACACACACACACACACACACACACACACACACACACACACACACACACACACACACACACACAAAGTGCGTGCGCACTTCAATTCACGCAAACGCACACACACGCGCACATACGCACGCGCACACGAACACACGGCCATGCATCTGTGCACACACACGTACGCACTTGCACGCCCATACTCACATGCGCGCTCACACACCCACCCACCCACACCCACCCACACACACACACACACACACACACACACACACACACACAACTTACTCACTCACACTTACACACACACACACACACACACACACACACTCACTCACTCACTCACACTTACACACACACACACACACACACACGCACACGCGCACACACACACACATACCACATATCTCATACCACACTGGGAACATACACGTCAAGTATTTTAACAAATTCCGGCGTGAATAAAACCCCACATTTAGCTAAAAGGTCTGTAGTATCACCTACACCTGCATGGGAACTTCAAAGAGCGCAATTTGATATCGATCACACTGATCTGACCAAAGATGACAACATATATTTACTTACATCGCATGTACGAATCCATTTGGAAGAGAAATACCTTAATCATCTAAAGATTTTTTACAGACGGCTATGTTGTAAATGATAGAGCTGGTGCTGTTTTCGTTATTCCAGACCTTAACTTTCAAAACTCTTTTCAGCTGGGAGAGAATAAGTCCATCGTCACAGCTGAACTCATAGCAATTCTAATGGCATTAAACTTCGTGATATCCTTTCCGAAAACTTATATTTCAGATTCTATTTTGTGTTGATTCTTAATCAGTTCTTCACGCTATTGAACTTATAAAAGAAACGGTTAGGGGTGAACTCATTATTGAAATTAACCATTTGATTCACGAACTCTTATTGAGAGGCTCTCACATAACCTTTTGCTGGATTCCTTCTCATTGCGCTTTTTACTATAATGAAAAAGTTGACATTTTGGCTAAAAAAAAGGAGCTAGAAGCTCCACGAAGGAGTTAGATTTAAATATTTCGCTTTCACTACAGGAATGTTACACCATGGTAGAAAAAGGCCAATGGTCAAAATTTCAGTTTGAAGAAAAACACACCGGTAACTCGGAGTTACATAAGAACATACAGAAAATGTATGGTTTCATGGGAAAACATTACCATAATGATTTTCATAAGAGGCAAATCATTTCTCTAATCTGCAGATGGAAAATGAATTGTTTTAGGACAAAATATGTCAGTAATGTTTCTGGCATCTGTGGTGCTCACATAACAGCCGATCATATACCAACTTGCGATATGTTAAAGTCTCAAATCCCTGAACTGAAATCATCTTCAGTGTTGACGATCTTCAGCAGTCCATTGCTAATGTATGACTTTTTCAACTCATTGTTAAATAGTCCAGTTGGTTCGCTGTTATAGTTGTTAGTTTTTCATTAGAAATATGTTGTATTGTTATGATGTTTTGTTTATTTTTTAAACAAAACTTAAATCAGTAATTTTTCACACACACACACACACACACACACACACACACACACACACACACACACACACACACACACACTTTAACTTACTGGTATGCGTACACAGTAATTCCAAACCCCCTCCTCCCACTCGATTTTTTACCTTCCCTCGTCTAATATCACGTACAGTGAAAAGACGTTAAACTATAGAACGAACACACACACACGGGCGTACATATGTGTGTGGTGGTTTGGCTTATTGATAGTTTGTGTGCGTGCTTTCGAGTCTTTTGTTATGACAGGGGTTGTTTTGCGTGTCTTCACGGTGTCTGTATATTAACAGAGCACTTAGGGAGGGGGCTG
>NC_134876.1:81401173-81406173 GCF_041734735.1 Babylonia areolata
CAAAAGCTATTTCAGGGCTTTCAAGACTTGAGACCGTTGGTGTTGGCAGTCCCACAGTCGCTGCTACGGGCTGAAAAGGCTCATTTCTTGTAATGACTCCAGGGAAAACTGCACGGTTTGCAATATCTCCTGTATTGAGTTCGTTTTATAAGTCGATGTCTTTTCCTCAACCTTATGAATTTGGTTCAGATTTATCTATAGGTGTTGTCATGGTTTTTTTGGTTTTTTTCCAGCCCAACTGGTGAAGATGGAAACCAAGTCGTATCCTTTGCCCCCAACACCCCCCACACCCCCTACACCCCACCCCATCTCTCTCCTTGCATGTGGGTGGGAGGGTGGTGTGGGTGTGCGCGCGTACACGCCGTGTGTGTTTGTCAGTCTTTGTCAGTCTGTCTGCCTCTCTCTCTCTCTCTTCCACTTTGCTTTATTTCTTATCCCTCTAACACTTTCCTGTCGTTGCCCCATTGTGATTATTAGTCACTTTGGAAACACTTTAGCTCATTTGTTTTTGAAAGCGTTGTGGCTTTGACTGCATTTGAACGCTGCAGCTTCATCTATCTGACAGAGCGACATACCCCCCCCCCCTCATCCCCCCCCAAACAACAAAACAACAACAAACAAACAAAAAAACCCACCACCAAGCACACACAAGCACTTTGTCGTCAGAACTGAAAATGACAGATTGGAGAGAGTTTTGGGGTGAACGTGAAAGGCTTCTTACGCTGGGTAGGTAATAAACAATCAAAGGAGCCGCGCCGCGAAACAAGACGTGACAAAGACACACACCCTTGCCAGTGAAACGTGAAGGGACCTGTCATAAACCTGAAGGAACCTGTCACTTGATGAATATTTAACGCTTTCTTCATTTAACTCTCCCTGCTTTTCCTTTTCCTCAGCTTGTGAGTCGTTCAGCTCCCGGCAACGTTTTCAACGTTTCGCCATCAACAGCTGATGTGTGAAACAATGTAGCCAGCAACGTTTTAGCCAAAGATGGCGGTGGCCACTGGTGATTCAGAATACACACACACACACACACACACACACACACGATCACAGGCTGTTTACGTTTAGTAAACCGTTGCACAGAAGCGAAAAATTTGGAAGAACAAAGGCAAAATTTCTTATTCATTATTATTTTTTATGGAATCTGTTCTTAAGATTGTGTATTTCCCCAGGAAAGAACATAATGCATTTATATTTTAGTCTTTTTCCACAGTGATGTAATCCCTTTGACGCCATATTCCAAAGATGAACTGAACAATAAAGTAGCCTACTCGCTGTGGTAAGCAAAATGTCTGGTCACGAGAGATTGGACGTACTCTGAATGTGTACTTTTTCCAGTTATGATCTTTGATGTTGTTTCTATTGTGAGCATGATCAAACCCCTTTGATCAAACGGGATAAGATTTAGTCCTTCAACTCGGGAAATGTTTCTTTTCGAAACAAAGCAAATATCGCTCAGATTTTTTTTTCGATTGCAGACTTTGGAAACATCATCCGGGACTGTGTTTCATTTTATTTTTGATTGCCAACATTACAGTCCAGATGAACTGTTTAGTGGTCCGTTTCGCTGTGTGAGCAGACGGCAACTTGCAGTTATTACTCGGATTTTTAAAATATTTTTTAAATTTATTTATCATTTTTGGGATTGCGAACGTTACTGTTGATATGAACATTTGCCTTGTCCGTTTTGCTGTGTAAGCAAGCAGTGACTTGCAAATATCATTCGGAAATTTTAATTTATTCAATATTTATTGGATTGCGAACGTTACGGTTCAGCTGAGATGAATGCTAGTGAAGTTGTCCGCTTAGCTGTGTAATCGGGCGGTAACTTGCAATTATTACTGGGAAATTTTATTTATATAATATCTATTGGATTGCGAACGTTACGGTTGAGATGAACACTGTGCAGTGGTCCTTGTTGCTGTGTAAGCAGGCGGTGACTTGCAAATATTATTCGGAATCTTTAATTCATTCAATATTTATTGGATTGCAAACGTTACGGTTGAAATGAACATCGGTGCAGTGGTCCTTGTTGCTGTGTAAGCAGGCGGTGACTTGCAAATATTATTCAGAATCTTTAATTCATTCAATATTTATTGGATTGCAAACGTTACGGTTGAGATGAACACTGGTGCAGTGGTCCTTGTTGCTGTGTAAGCAGGCGGTGACTTGCAATTTAAATTACTCGGAATCTTCATTGATTTATTGGTTTTTGGTTTCCGAACTCTGCGGTTGAGATGAACACTGGTGCAGTGGTCCCAGTTGCTGTGTAGGCAGGCGGTATATGAAGACGTCAGGGGGGCAGGATGAAGGTTGCAGTAATGACGCCATGTAGGGGCGATTCGTCACACGCCTGCCCACGTTTTTTCCATTTCCTGACCGCCGTTCCAGACGCCCCTGTGCCGTGCCGTGCCCCGCAATGCTCAACCGCGGGGGTCTGTGGCTTGAATCGACTTCACGTCTGTCTGCTGGTACAACCATCGGTTGTTTCACTTGCCTGTCAGGTTGGAGGAAAGGGGGAGGAGAAGAAGGAGAGAGAGAGAGAGAGAGAGAGAGAGAGAGAGAGAGAGAGAGAGAGAGAGAGAATGCTTACGTTCATTCATATTTTGATCAAAGTTATTTACTGAGGGGGATACCCTCGACCATACCAAACACTACAACAACGTCTTGAGAGTGAGGGAGATAGATATATAGATAGATAGATAGATAGACAGAGAGAGAGAGAGAGAGAGAGAGGGTTGTGTGGAGAGAAAATGGGATGTGAACAGGAAATTTGCGAGGAGGACTGGTTCGAACATTTATCATCTCCTGTCTGATTTTGCGTGTTGCTGTGCTTTGCTGTGTTCACTTTAGAAAACTGATATATAAATTTTCAACATTTAACAGAAATCGATCTATAAGAAATATCTCCGAACGATTTTATTAAGAAACCTCTATGATATTAAGCAAGAACACATTTAGTCAGGGCACCACCATAAAATATGCTTACTTTGAAATGTTTGTCTTGAGCCTTTGGCGCTTACCTGTAAAGAATGATGCAAAAGAAGTCCCGACTGTTTCTGAAGTACCGTTTTTATTGAACTTGGTTTTGTTTTGAAGAAGCAGGGAGATTAATGTGCATATATATATATATATATATATATATATATATATATATATATATATATACATATATATATATATATATATACATATATATATGTATATATATATATATATAAAACATACACCAAAAAACGGCAAAAAAACAAAAACATTCTGCAGTCGATCCAGTTTTGGAATAGGTATGTGTCGAAATTGACAAATCCAGACTTCACTTACACAGAATACATTTTCATACACACACACTCACACACACTTATACACACACACAGACACAGACACACACAGACACACAGACACAGACACACACACACACACACACACACACTTGTCCATAGGATATATATTTTACTTCAAAAATTTCTGAATGTTTGATTGAAAGTCCAGTTGGTATCTACCTTTGATCACGTTTTTTGTTATGATAAACATCCTTTTCACTGTTATATGGATGATTAACTCACTGTTATAATTCATGTTACAGTTCACTGTTAGTACAGTCCTTCGTAGCTCTTCGTTTTCTACTACTCACTACAGTCATCCTACTACCTCTTCTCAAGTACCCCACGCTTCACCTCCCATGCGTACATACTCCCCCCACCCCCCATCCACTTCTTTCCCCCTCGTCTAATATCACTAAACAGTGAAAAGACGTTAAACTAAACCAAACTAAACACACCACACAGACTCTCTCTCTCTCTCTCTCTCTCTCTCTCTCTCTCTCACACACACACACACACACACAAGTAAGGGGGTAACTGGACTCGCTCCAGACTAGCAGGTCGTGTATATGTTGTATGGAGATGAGCTGTCTCTTGTCGTCGCTGAGATCATTTGTGTAATGGATGTTTTTGCTTTAGAACCTATTCATCATGGACTCCCCCACCCCCTACACCCTCACTACTACCCTCTGTGTCCACGGTAAGATGGGCAAAGCATTGGGCGCACTCTTCTTGATCCAAACGTTGCCTTTCTTCTGAAGAGTCCTCCCTCACTGATACGACTGCTTGATGAAGGAAGGGTATGCAGAGCATACTGTATTGTTGCGGGTTTTTGTGTATGCCTTGTTCCAAACTTGTCTTGTTGATGCCTGATTAAGCTTTACGTGCGCAAAAACCTTTAGACGTTGAATATTGCGTAAGAAAAGTTCTTACCCAGCGAAATTCAGTTTCTTTCCCTTGCTTCCAAATGGCAGTCACTAAGTATTTTATTGTCAGCGTTCTGTTAGGTTAGTTACAAACTTTGCTTTCGCAACGAATTTCGAATAAATGCACATGAACATCACCAGTATTTTAGCACAGGATGAACCCCCCCCCCAGCTCCCCCTTCCCCCCTCGCACCCCCCCTCGCCCTCCCCCGTTTCAAGGTAGTCATTGCACCTTTTGAGGACAGCATAGCTGTTGCCAGCGGCAGACTGTTATTGCCTTTTAGAGTGCAGTGTAGCTATTGGCACTCACAGGCTATCCTGGGTCTGAAGCTGACGCACAGACATCCGGAGAGTTGGTACCGCTGGGTGATTTACGCTGACGACCCGTTCTCTCCCCCTCTCCCCCCCCACCATTCAGGCCCATTCTCCCCATTCCTCGCCCGCCTTATCAGGCTGGCTGACCGGTCTCTGGACAAGCACTGACCAGAACTGACCGGCTCATCAGCATGTTCTGTCTCGTTGAATTAGTCACTGTGACACCTCGGACCCCCTCCCCTCCTCCCTCGCCCAGCTTTATTAACTGACCACGGGTCAGAGATGGGGAGAAGGAGAGGCCGGGGTAACATCATCACCGTACTGGGGAATGGCCAGTCTTTGGTCAGTTGAAGAGAACTTGGCGGGGTGGGGTGGGTGGGGATGGGGTGGGGGTTGGCGGATGGGGCTCAGTGGTAGTCGGTAGATGATAGAATGT
>NC_134876.1:81408673-81476173 GCF_041734735.1 Babylonia areolata
TGCTCTTTCACGGGTTTACGTCTGTAACTTGCGGAACAGTAAGGACCAGGTGGAAGGTTGGGACCAGGAGCTAGCTGCTTGCTGCTCGATCATCACCGTGGTCCTAGGTGTGGGGGTCAAGGAGTCAAGGGGTCAGAGGGTCAGAATGGTTGTTTGTGGATGATGGTTTCTGTGGCTGTTCAGGTCTGGGTCCTGTTTAAAACTGCTGATGTGAAGAGCATATTGAAATGAGCATTTCTTGCTTTTCTTCTTTCTCGCTGACTCTTGTTTCATGTTCAGATAAGCTTTTATTGCTTTTCTTCTTCTTCTCCTTGACTCTGTTTCAAAATGTGTATGTCAGTCAGTCAGTCTGTCTATCACTTTCTGTCACCCACACACCCACACCCATACCTACATTCACGCCAACATACACGCACACACACATACATACACGCACACACACACACACACACACACACACACACACACACACACACACACACACACACGGATGTGTTTTAGCTCCTACAATTTTAACGTTACCGTTTTTTTTCTGATGAAAATATTAAGTCTGGTGAGCGCGCGACCAATGAGCATGGTCCTGGTTGTCTACCTTTTTTGTCCCGAGACAACCAGTAGCCATCACTGTAGGGATCTCGACCACAAACCCATCCTGTGTTTGTTCCCACCACCACCACCAACAACCCTCCAACACATACATCTGCTTGACCCACGCGCAGCCAACCGCTCCATGTCGAGGTCATTCAATCCACGCGGGTTACTCAAATTCTCCATCCTCAGAGAAGGAGACCCCCCCCTCTCCCCGCGCACCCCCCCGCCCCCACACACACCCCAACATCGTCACTGCCTTATATCCCTCCCTCTCCTCCCTCCCTCCCCAGCCCTCTTCTTAGACGATAGTTGGCAACAACAACTCACAACAAATCTTGCTAGCTGAAGTTTTGACCAGAAGCCGAGTGAGAGAACCCATCACCCGGTCAGTCAGTCGGTAGCGGACTGCTGTGTGCAGCATGGAACGCTCAAGCCAGGAAAGAAATTCACCTGGTCTGTCAACAACCATTTCCATCTCCAGAAAACCAGCCACGGCTGCCAGTGGTTTTGCAAGCTCCGGGGGTGGGTGTGGGGAGCAACAGATAAACCCAGACCCTGAAATGTAATTTATAAGTGTGTGCATGGCAACAGCATAACACGCCCTTTGGCTAGGGCTTTGGGGAAGCTGCAAACAGTTCATAGACTGGAATATACATGTACGTCTGTGGCAGTTGCGCAGCACGTCCTTTGGCGAGACTTCAAGCAGTTGGTTAGCCAGCGTTTGAAGTTGTTGTGGCTTGAGCCAAGAGACGGCGAGGGCCGGCGGAGTTGAGAAGGGTACGGCATGGCAAGCCATATAGCTGACCACCTGCTGTCCACTCGGCCTGTCTGGCACTCTCATTAGGTCTGCAAGCCCACGGCTCTGACATCATCGGCGGTTGTTTGCTCGTCTGGAAGGATGGGCGTCTGAGTGGGTGGCGGTCTGTCTGGGTGGGTGGAATCTCCGGGGGCGTGGGTGGGGGGAGGAGATGAGGGGAGGAGAGAAGGATGTCTCACGTGCATGCATCCTAGCGACATATATACGTGGAGAGCTGCATGCATGCGTGTTTGAGGTTTGCTTCGTGTCTAGGTGGGAGGGGGCGGGGGAGGGCTAGGGCTGGGGGTATTATTATCATTATTCAGCAGGCGGTTGCAGAGTCGTCTGATCGTTTGTAGTCGGTGGGTGTTGAGTGTGGACGAGCTAATTGCTTGGACTGCCGTGCTTTTGGTGTTGATGGGCAGCGGTTTGCTGTTGGCGTCAATTAGCTGTGTGTGGCAGTTTTGTTTTTTGGTCTGCTGGTGTGGTAGCCCGTCTGTCACGTTTTGTAAGCGAATCCTCACAATTTACATACACATGAACGCACGTACACACGATGCGAATGTGCGAGCCTATATGCGTGCGCTTGCATACAGCTATACTTTTGTGAGTGTGCGCATTAAATGGTCACACACGCAATCGCGCGCATGCATGCTTATGGGCATACACATACACACATATAGGCACGCACACAAGCAAATACGTTGACTACGCCTACACGTACACAGACATAAACACATTCAAACACAGAGAAACACACAGACACACACACACAGACAGACACACACACACAAATACAGACAGACACAACACACACACGCACGCGCCCGCGCGCGCGCGCACACACACACACACACACACACACACACACACAATGCAGCACAACACAACACAACACAACACAACACAACACACCCACACACAGACAGATAGACAGACAGACAGACAAACAAGACACATACACACACATACAGACACACACACAGACACACACACACACACACAGCACACTCACAGACTGACAGACATACAGACACACACACAGACACACACACAGCACACTCACAGACTAACAGATTGACAGACCGACAGACAGACACACGCACACACAAAGAAACAAACACACAAACCAACAAACCCCAGGCCCCATGCACTCCCTCCTATCTCTGGGAGACTGATGCCAGACCGGATTCAGTCCCAGACAGTGTCAAAGGCGAGAGAGAAAAGAAGGAAGATAAAGTCTTATCTCACACGTCTTGCTCCTGCATGCATGTGTCCAGTGCATCGGACCGTAACGCCAGACATGTAATGATTATCTCGTTACGCACGTGCAGCGCGTGAACTGTCTGTCTCTTCGGACATGCTGACTGGGCAGCAACTGACTCGACGGTAATGCGTTATGTTGTCGTCAATAGACGACCTTTTATTTCTAGTATAGAATTGAAAGCAGTTTGGCTTAAAACACAAGGAAATCAGCAACACTGGCGACGTGCAAACATTTAAATTGAAACCTGAATAGGGGTGAGATTTAATTTCATAAAGATGGTGTGAAATTTAAAACTCCTGTTTTACGGTTGCGGATTGGACTGATACACAAGCAAGCCAAGCGAGCACACTTTTGTTGTTTCACAAACATGAAGACACAAAATGCAAGTTTACGAACACATAACGCCCTTCCACAAACATACGTTTACCTATCTATGTGCGATATAGGTATATAATATTGTGACCAGACAGACAAACAGGCAGAGAGAGAGAGAGAGAGAGAGGGGGGTGATGGGGGACAGACCGGCAGACAGACGGACAGACAGACAGACAAACAGAGATCTCCTTTGACGTATCCCGCTCCATCACAGACCGTCATGAATGTAATTGAGCGAAATGCTGAAACATGAAAACCTTAAAACCCAGATCACGGAAGCAGTCATACACATGAGAGTTGAGATGATCACGGCGGGTGGAGAAAAAGAAATGAGATGGCTGGAAAGAAGCACGGACACGGACACGGACACGGACACCCACCCACACACACACACACACACACACACACACAGAGGGAGAGAGGGGGGAGGAGTTGTTAAAGAGAGAGAGAGTGCTGTTGAAATGGTTAGAAGCACGGACAGAATGATAATAATAATAATAATAATTATTATTATTATTATATTTATATAGCGCTGAATCTTGTGCAGAGACAAATCAAAGCGTCAATCACACGCATGGATAACTCTAAAAAAGGAGAAACTGAAAAGGAAGAGGCAGGGACAGGGAGGCTGTTTTGGGAAGAGGTGGGTTTTAAGGCCAGACTTGAAAGAGCTGAGTACGGAGACCTGACGAAGCGAAAGAGGAAGTTCATTCCAGATGCAGGGTCCAGAGACAGAGAAAGAACGGCGGCCAACAGTGGAGTGTTTGAATCTGGGTATGCGTAAACAGAGTGGATCTGAAGCCGATCGTAGAGAGAGAGATGGAGTGTAGAGGTGAAGGCAGCCACAGAGATAGGAAGGGGCAGATTTTGTGAATACATTTATTACATAGACTGCTGATCTTGTACTTTATTCTGTGTGAGACAGGGAGCCAGTGGAGATGTTGTAAAAGAGGAGTGATGTGCTCGGGCAGCAGAGTTTTGTATGCGCTGAAGGGACTGAATGGATGAAGCAGGCAAACCAGACAATAGAGAGTTGCAGTCGTCAAGGCGAGAGAGAATGAGAGAAACGACAAGTGTAGATGTTTCGTCAGTGGACAGATATTTCCGGATGGAACTGATGCGCTGCAATTGACAGTAGCAGGATTGACATGTCTGACTGATAAATTTTTGCATGGACAGTGTGTTGGCAAGGACAACGCCGAGGTTCCTGACTGAACTGGAAAGTGGGATGGATGTACTGCCAAGTTTGATTGTGTCAGTTGTGATGGAAGAGAGTTTTTGTTTAGTTCCTGTGATCATTGCTTCAGTTTTGTCCGCGTTCAGTTGTAGCTTACTTAGAGTCATCTAGTTTTGTATGTCCAGGAAGCAGTTGGATGTTTCTTACAAGAGTGACGACAATTTTTCAGGGGTATCACTCTTCTGGAGTTGAGTGTCATCAGCATACGAATAATGACTGACATTATGGCGGTTGATAATTTCAGCGAGAGGAGCTGTGTACAGTGTGAAGAGCAATGGGCCTAAAACAAATCCCTGTGGGATTCCATGTTCGATTTTAACGGGTTCAGACTGGAAATTATCAACAATGACAGACTGGAATCGATCAGGGAGATAAGATTTGAACTAGTTTAGAACAGTGCCGTTGATACCAAATGTAAAATGAAGACGGGAAAGAAGGATTGAATGGTCTATCGTGTCAAAGGCGGCTGACAAGTCCAGAAGAATGTGAAGGGAAATGTGTCCTGAGTCGGCCGCTAGCAGTAGATTATTTAGGATGTGGAAGAGAGTTGTTTCGGTGCTGTGGTCAGAGCGATAGGCAGACTGAAATGGGTGGATGAGATTGTTGAAACAAAGGTGGTTGTTGAACTGCTTCATGACAGCTTTTTCAAGGAGTTTGGACAGGAATGGAAGATTGGAAACTGGTCGATAGTTTTTCAAAATGTTTGCGTCAAGGTTGGGTTTCTTCAGAAGAGGCCGGACGATTGCAGTTTTGAAAGTGGATGGAAACGTTCCAGCGAGAAGGGATGAGTTGACAATATTGGTGATTGTGGGGAGCAGCTGTGAGACGCACTGGGAAAAGAAAGAGGCTGGTATAGGATCGAGCTCACAGGATTTTATTGTCATTTCTTTCAGAATTTCATGGACTTCTGTTTCAGTCAATGGATTAAAGGAATGGAGAGGAATGCCGTTGATTTAGGAGGATCAGGATGAGCAGGTTGGAAAGGCATTTAATCTAAAAAGGTACGAATGTTTTGGACTTTGTCGAAAAAGAAGAGTGAGAGAGAGGAGGGTTTTGGAGGCGGGGGTTGGGGGGGGGGGGGGGTATGGAAGAGACAGAGAGAGGGTGTTGCTGAGATGGTTAGAAGCACGGATAGAGAGTGAGAGAGGGAGAGTGGGGGCGGTGGGGAGTTGGAAAAGAGAGAGAGGGTGTTACTGAGATGGGTAGAAGCACGGACAGGGAAAGAGAGAGGGAGAGAGTGGGGGGTGGGGGTGTGGTGGAAAAAAAGAGAGAGAGGGTATTGCTGAGATGGATAGAAGCACAGACAGAGAGGAAGAGGGGGGTGGGGATTTAGAAGAGAGAGTGTTGCTGAGATGGTTAGAAGCAGGACAGGGTAAGAGAGGGAAAGAGGGGGGCGGGGGGGGGGGGGGGGGGAGAGTTGGAAGAGAGAGAGGGGATGTTGCTGAGATGGTTAGAAGCACGGATAGGGAAAGAGAGGAGGGGGGGGGGGAGTTGGAAGAGAGAGAGGGGATGTTGCTGAGATGGTCAGTGGACCAAAAAGTACAGGGTAGGGTGGAAGGAGGGGGAGGGGAGGAGGTAGTGGCAAAGAGGGAAGGGGGTAGGTGGGGGGCACGGACTTATCTGTATATACGTCCGTGGTGGGGGGACAGACAAGAAAATGGCGATTAGGGGTGGTAGGTTGACAGGGGTGACGGGGATTGGGATGGGCCGGAGCTGGTTGATGAAGAGAACGGCGACTGATGGGTGATTGATCGATCAATTGATGAGAGCATTACGGTAAGTGGAAACGCGGGGAGGGCGGTATGGGTAAATGGCTTGGTGGATGAGAAATCTGTGACGTTGGTGTGTGTGTGTGTGTGTGTGTGTGTGTGTGTGTGTGTGTGGAGGGAGAGTGAGTGAAAAAGAGAGAGAGAGAGTTAGATCGAGAGAGAGAGAGAGTTAATAAGTAGGACAGGTGTTAGTGTTTAAGATCGGATTATGCGTGTTGTAAGCCAGAACAGGTGTGCGTGAAGGGGTGTGGGGGCGGTTGTGTTTGTGTAGCGTGAATGTGTTTTGACCGTGTGTGCGAACCGGAATTGATTTTCAAGGGAAGAATCTAGTGAGTTCTGGTGCCACAGACGACCTAATTATTGAGCTCATGTTTTATGAAACAACAGTTGTGACATTTTAGATTCCACAAAATATAAACTTATCAGTCAAAAGAAAATACGAACTTAGTAAACATTAAGAAAAAGGCATTAGTGTCCATTAAATGAAACAACAGTTGTGACATTTTAGATTCCACAAAATATAAACTTATCAGTCAAAAGAAAATACGAACTTAGTAAACATTAAGAAAAAGGCATTGGTGTCCATTAAGGAAAAGGCATTGGCAAGTTTTTCAAGGGAGGAACAATTTCAAGACTTTTTGAACCGAAAACCCAAAATAGCAGAAAAGTCAGCAGGGGGAAAGAAGGAAAAAGAAAAAGAAAAGAGAGATTGCGACGGAGATTAGAACCAATGAAAAGGAAGGTAATGTTTGCGGACTCCACGGTCTTCGGGAAACGTCCCAGATAGTTCCAGTCCTGACGGAGAAGTAAAGCTGAAAATGACTCACGAACCAGAGTGGTGACTCTCAGGGGAAGGGAAAGTGCCAGCTGAAGGCGACAGACTGGAAGTGGTTGGTGGAGCGCTGACTTTGGTGGACTGTAGCGTCTGACTGGAGAGAGAGAGAGAGATGGTCCGTGGTTCGATTGAAGCATTGGACCGGTGGACTTATTAACCTGTACCCTGTCTTGCGCTTGAATGATGGTGGCCTGGGTGGCCAGTCTTTTAGGACGAGAACGATAAACCATGGTCCCGTGTACAGCATGCGGATTGCGCGTGTAAACGACTTCGGTAAAAAAACAAACAAAAAAACACGCCACCCTTTGCGTCCCCCCCCCCCAAACCCCCACCCCGTTAAAAATATTTTTCCCTGGTAAAAATTTTGCTGAAATTTGCACCTTGATTCGGAACGACTTGAACAGGAATACAGAAAACGAAACGGGTTTTGCTGCGGCGTGGCGAAGCGCTCTCTTTTTCTTTGACTGTTCTGGAGTATGGATTTATGTATGTGATATAAAGAGATTGTGTGTGTGTGTGTGTGAATGTGTGTGTGTGTGTGTGTGTGTGTGTGTGTGTGTGTGTGTGTGTGTGTGTGTGTGTGTGTGAGCTAACAAAAATCAACTATATTTTCTTTTGAAGGCGATGATTGAAATTGCAGCACACGAAAAGCCGAAGCTCGATGGCTAAGGCTCTGTCATCCATCATTCCTCGATTCATTTCTCGCTGCCCCCGCTGTGTTGAAATCTTGTTTTCAGTCTACACAGGGAATCGACAGTCTGAATGCGTTGCAGATTGCTGGAGTCGTTGTTTTGTTCCTTGGTGGTTTGTGTTACGGCAAAATGATTCAGACAGAGACGTTGTGGCGATATCAATTCCCAGATCCTTGCCATTTTTACTTGCAGAATGTTGTGTCATTGGTCGGTTTAAGAAACTCCGAGACAACCACACACACACACACACACACACACACACACACACACACACTCTCTCTCTCTCTCTCTCTTACACACAGGCAGGTGTTACAGCAACTTACAGCAGCATATAATGGACCGATATAAGGTTGACCCAGATATCCAACGAAAACACAAGTCTTATAAATACTGGACAGTTTTCTCTTAAAACGAAGCCACTGACTATAGTTCGAAGCAGTATGTGGATTCATATTGAAGGGTCATGTTTCACTGTTAACGTTTTGAAGGATGCGATATAATTTGTGCTGTTTCAGTTATTGATCTAATCGAATTGACAGGTAAAACCTACGTCAGCGGAGTCCTTGAGACTGGGAGGGCTTGTTTGAAGGAACTGGAGGGGGAGGGGACAGTGGTAAAGGGAGGAAAGAAAGGTGGTAGGGGCGGAGGATAATGCAGAGCACGTAGTTCCATTAATGGCTACTGTATAGACGAGGGTAGGATGGGGGAGAGAGGATGCGGAGGGGCGGGGGGAAGTTGGTTTGATCATGTTATTGCCACAGAAGGGGAGTTTGTGTGTATGTGTGTGTGTGCGTGCGTGTGTGTATGCGTGTGTGTGTGCGCGTGCGTGTGTGTGTGCGCGCGCGTGCGTGCGTGTGTGTGTGTGTGTGTGTGACAGGGGGGTTGTGGAGTGGACGTGGGTGGGGGTGAGGGGGTGGTTATTAGGAACATGGGAAGGAAGGGGACGAGGTGGATGGAAGAGTTGGGGGGGGGGGGGGGGGGGGGGGGGCGAGGGGGGGGGGGGGGGGGGGGAGAGAAAGAGAAGGCTTTACCCGGAGTCATTCTCCACTCTTGCCTGCGTCCATCAAGGTGATCGGGTCTGATCCCAGTACACGTCGTGGCTGTATTGCCTCTTACCTCGCTCCGTGGTTTTGCCCGGGTTTTGTATCTCTGGTGACCCACCATCCTTCAGTGGTGGCCAATGGTCGATCGGAAGTTCCACATCCTTCCACTGACAATGGCGGTAGTTGAGGGGTGGTGGTGGTGGTAGTGGGGAGGTGGTGGTGGGTGTGGGGAGGGGTGCGAGCAAGGTCATGCAGCTGTCGTACTGTCCAGTTTTCAAGAAAGAGCAATTTACATGCGCTGAAAAAATTGCCCGCGTATACAGAGATAAACAGAGAGAGGGAGAGAGAGAGAGAGAGGGGTGGGGGTGGGGGATGGGGGGGGGGGAGGTGAGGGCGAAACGAAACGTATTAATGAGAGAGAGAGAGAGAGGGAGGATGCCATCCTTCAAGTTGATGGTTACATTGGTACGGTTCCATTCTCGGTTTCTTTTTTCTTTAAAGATGATGGATGAAGAGTGAGAATTTGTTTCGTTTATCTTCCCGTGTCAGTATTACACGTACACACACGCTAGTGTCCGAATCCCTCTCGCGTGTATTGTAAGTAATACGCATAAGATCGAAACACATACGCTGTGTATCCCTTGATTACTGGATATGACTGTGTTATGGAAACATGGAATTACCTTCTCCCCAAACAGAATATGATGGTCAAAACGATTGTGTTTAAAGGAAGAAGAAGAAGAAGAAATAAGTAAGGAAAAGAAAGAAATTAAAGAGACGGAACAGCTGCGGAAACCTGCTCCTAGAAAACGGGTACACGCTGAAGTAGCACTCTATGAGTACAAAAGACGAAGACGAAGGTGAAAAAGTTGAAGAAGAAGTAGAAGGGGGGAGGGGGGGGGGGAACAAAGAAAGAAAGAGTAGCAGAGGACAAGAAAATCACCACATACAACAAACAGGAACTTATGGCATTATGGACTGTGAGTCCCTCTTCTCTCTGCAGTTCTTCCGGTACAAGAGGCAGGCAGTCAGCAGAAAAACAATCTTCAGTCAAGACAGACTGCGGTAATTGTTGCTGGCTGTTCGGAGATGCTTTTTACAGAACTATTTCAGACGCTAGGGGGTACCCTTACCTTTCTCCACCACCACTTAAGACCAGAAAAAAAGAAGAAAAAGGAGGTGGTATGTGGAACACAGTTTTTGTCTGTTTCATCGGAGAAGGAAAGGGTCATTGTGGCATGCTATGAGGTATGGTTTATGATGAAAACGTTTCTCCCCTGTGCGGACCATTTTTCGTCACCCTTGACCACTCACGTCGCTGAGAAGTGAATGCAACGGAAAGCGTGGATGGTTTCAGGGACTCTGTAGAGGGGTTGTATTTGATCACAATTTGAGGAACTATGGGGCGGTTGTGTTTTGATCTGTATAGGGGCTGTATTTGATCACACTGTCAGGAACAATGGAGCGGTTGTGTTTTGATCTGTAGAGGGGATGTTTTTGATCACACTGTCAGGGACTATGGAGCGGTTGTGTTTTGATCTGTAGAGGGGATGTTTTTGATCACACTGTCAGGGACTATGGAGCGGTTGTGTTTTGATCTGTAGAGGGGATGTTTTCGATCACACTGTCAGGGACTATGGAGCGGTTGTGTTTTGATCTGTAGAGGGGATGTTTTTGATCACACTGTCAGGAACAATGGAGCGGTTGTGTTTTGATCTGTAGAGGGGCTGTATTTAACCACACTGTCAGGGAGTATGGAGCGGTTGTGTTTTGATTTCTCAGTGATGTGGCGGGACGGGCTGAGCTGGCTGGCTGTCGGTTGTGCAGGGTACCTGGGGTGAACAGCGTCTGTGTTGAGTCCGTGGGTTTTTAGGGGCATTCTGAAGGTGCTTCATTGGGCTGCATCTGCGCGTAAGTGGAGTCTAAGTAGTTTGTTTGTGTTGTGTGTGTGTGTGTGTGTGTGTGTGTGTGTGTGTAGCGTACACGCTAAATAATAGAAAAGAAAGGGGATGCGGCAGATACACACTAATGGACGAAACAAAAACCCACACTATAACGACCACAGACCATTCTCCAGCTCAGATTTGATCGCATTCACGGTAGTTCCAACACATTAGAAACAAAAACAAGCAATCGCATATTGTAAACATGCTGATCAACTAAACAGTAGCAGTGCTAGCAACAAAAACAAAGCCACAGCACCACCAACAATAACGGCGCCATCGTCATGCAGATCGTTAACACCTCCATACCACCACCCCCCTTCCCGACCACCATTACCAGGCGTTCTTGTGAATACAACCGGCACGACCAGTTTCTGTACAGTATATGGCAGACCATTAGTGTCAATAATGCATTTACACTCACGCTTCCCATGTTTGCTGCCTCGGCGAACCCCCGCCATGGCAAAGTGGGGGGAATACATTGTGGCTGATGCGATATTGACGGGCAGCAAAAAATGAAACCAGCCCCCGTGATCTTACATAACTGGGCCGCTGAATGGCAAGCCCTGCCTCTAGGTGCTCCTTTGAGTACACATCTTTCGCTTCCCATTGACGAGTTTCCCCAGACAGTTTCCTGCCTATTTTTCTCCCACGCACACCATAGCTATGATGGTCTCTGCTGCTGAGGAGAGAATAAAATCTGACCGGCCATCTCAGCAGTGCGGAGCTCGAATCTCTGGCACGTCCTCTCCGAGACTGTTCTACTTCATTGAATTTAATGGCCGCCCGGGCCTGGGTCTTCACAAGCATTTCAAAGAGAGGAAAGCTTTTACGGTCCCCCTACTTGGATACGAAAAGGCTTATTTACACAGAGATAAAAATAAGCATGGGGTTTTAGATCGCACAGAGATAACACGTACCATTAACTCCAGCTCTGCCGGTGTTCTTATTGCTCGCACGGTCTGTGGTCTGTGTGGTCAAAGGATACAGACTTTGATGGTGTTTATTCGCTGTGGGTTTCCGGATCCGTCTTCAGCCACTGTGACAGCCTGGACACCCACGGTCACCCAGGATGTCGTTCAGACGTTTCTGCCTCATTGACCAGAGTCGTCAGAACGTGAGCTTTCAGCTGGAGTATTTTTCTGTCCGTGGATGAAGCTCACGGGCGCGATAGCCGACTGGTCAGAGCGTTGGACTGCCATGCCATCCGTAAAGTTGTTGGTTCGAATCCCGGCAACACATGTTGGATTGAGGGTGAGGAAGTTTTCAGTCTTCGGTTTCCTTCGTGTGTAAACACGTGCAGATAATATAAGCATGTACTCTTAATTATCCCGTAATCCACGAAAGTCAGTCATCATTCGGTGATTACTAAGCTTAGAAAGAGAGAATCAGAGAGAGAGAGAGAGAGTTCACGGGCCAGTTTGCCAGAAAACTACGAACTTCGGATTAAAATCGATCCGCAGTGGATCTTCCTATAAACGCGATTTTCATCAAGTCTTCTCCACAGGGAGAACAAGAGGAGGAGAAGGGAAGTGGAATGTGTGTGCATGTGTTGTGATGGTGTTGCGTGGTTTGGTTGGGGGAGGTGGGGAGAGGGGACGGGTACTTCGAGAAAAGTACAACTGGAAAAGAAGCTTGAACTGGATGAGAAAAAGTATGACTAGCGTGAGGCGTCAGAACTTTTAATTCAGTCCCCGCCCCCTTTACCACTTCCATCAGCTCCTCACCCATGCCCCTGACGAAAAAAAAAAAAGAAAAAAAAGAAAAAAAGAGAAAGAATTCAGTCAATACTCCCTCACCAACGCCCTATATCCCAAAGATAAAAAGATTAAATTAAAAAAACAAAACAGAACAAAAAAAAAAAAAAAACACGTCGGAAGAAAGAGCTGGGTGGGGGAAAGGGGTGTTGGGGAAAGTGAGGAAGCTTCATTCCTCCTCCATTCCCCACCACTCCTGTACCCTTCAGTTCACCCACTCCCCCAAATTCCCCCTACCCCATACACCCTCCAGGCCGAGGCAGTGTCGAGATTCTTTTTTTTTTTTATATTATAATTTTTTTTTTTTTTTTTTTTTATTGGCATTGGGGTGTTTTCTCTGAGAGGTTCTACACGGCTCGATGGGGTGTTTTGTTCGATAGGAGGTGCCACTGCAGAAATCTCTGGGGACCGGGATTGGGTGTGGTGAGTATTGGAGTATTTGAACAGTGAGTACTGTCTGCAGCAATCGGTTGCGAAGTGGTGTGGGAGGGAAGATAAAAAAAAATGAGGGGAAGGGGGTGGGGTGGGTAAGGGTTGGCTGGGATTTGATGGACCTTTTTAGATCCCCATTATCTGTTGGGCAGCATCGATTTTCTCTCCCCCCCCCCCCCACTACCCCTCCCGGGCTCCGCCCCTCTTTCTAGCACGTAACCGTACTGCTTTTTGTTTTGGGTCCAGGTTGGCTTGCGAAGGGATTGCTGATGCTTTCGTTCTCTCTCTCTGCTTGTGTGTGTGTGTGTGTGTGTGTGTGTGTGTGTGCCCGCGTGCGCGTGCTTGTGTATTCTCTTTCACTGTCTCTGTCTCTTTGTTTCTCTGTGTCTCTGTCTTTGCCTCTCTCTGTCTCTCTCTGTTATATACTCTCCCCTCCTCTTTCGGTCGTTCTCCTTTACTGTATGCCATATCTGTAACCTGTATCGAGGACTACCACCACCTGTGTGGCCCGTACCGCACCGCACACAGACATAACGCGTTTCACCGCTGGTATCCCAGATACAGGGGCCCCCCAGCTGTTATTGCACAGTGGAACGTGGTGTGAACTCTGATCGTCTCTCTGTGTGTCCTCCCCAGGTCTTTGTACAGTACTGTTTGATTTCTCGTTGCTCTCTTCACGCGCACGTGCAGGCTCTCACACTGACGCATGTACATGAAGATACACACACACACACACGCTTTGTCGTGCAAGCCACCCACCCCCTCTTCATACACACACAATCGCGCGCATACACACGCTCAAGTACGCACATACACACATACATGGAGAGAGAGTGAGAGGAATATATATATATATATATGTATATATATATATATATATATATATATATATATATATTGAGAGAGAGAGAGAGAGAGAGAGAGAGAGAAACGGATACGGATAGTTTATTCAATAAAGGCCATGGCCCCTCATGAAGGGGGTACAGTGAATCAACATTCAAAATCAAAACCTTACAAATTACAGAAGTGAATGATAAACTGCAAATGATAATCCACAAATTGGATAATGCACAACTAATCATAAGTAACTACATAATACACTGCGAAACTTAAAGGCCTTATATAAGTAAATAGCAAACTGTTTTATAATAGTTTCGTTAGATGATGACATAAGCATAGCAAGTCGAAATAAAGTAGGGTGTCTATAATATTTTTGTGGAATCCACTCATGTCTAAGGTCATTCAAAGCAGGGCAACACAACACAAAGTGAAGTTCGGTTTCTTCAGCACGTCTGCATAAAAGACAATTAAGATCAGAGACACTGGACTTTCGATAACGATAATGATGAAGAAATATGTCAGAAATTCCAAATCGGAACCTGGTTGTGATATGTTTCAAATGCTTATCCATTTTCATTGACAGATAAGTAGGAATAGAGTGTATAGAAATGAACTGTCTGTAAAACTCAAACCTATCGCTATCTTGAACATGATAAGACCAATCTTGCCATCTACAGTCAATTAATCTTGTTCGGAGTGCACTAACAAATCCCTTTATGTCCCCTACCCCCTGCTGTAACCAAACATAACCAAATCCCAGTTCATCTAATCTAACCCTAACCTTTGATACCCAGTTTACCTTGCCCCTCAAATCTAAATCATATAATGTGTTGAATGCTTTTTTCGGCAACCTTGAATCTTCCATTTGTGTTATTTTCAACCAATAGCGAATAGATCTTACTGCGGAATTGAGATGTATCGGATATCTTTTTGTCTCTGAGAGAGAGAGAGAGAGAGAGAGAGAGAGAGAGAGAGATTGATTGATTGATTGATTGATTGATTGATTGATTGATCACGAGCAGATAGACAATTGGGAGGAGCATTACTAAAAATTAACGAGCAAGTGACGATCAATACACAGCATATTTTCTATAATCGGCAGGCATTTTTTCGAATTTCGCTTTTTCTCTCTCTTCCTCTCTCTCCGTCTCTCTCTGTCTGTCTGTCTGTCTGTCTGTGTGCGCGCGCGCGTGTGTGTGTGTGTGTGAAGGAGAGAGTGAGCAACCCACAAACTGAGACGCAATGACAGCCAGGTTAGGCAGACAGACCAAACTAAACTACGCTATTTTCACAACGTTGAATAGAAAGTACATGAAATGCACCAACTTAGGAAAAGAAAGAAAGGAATGAAAGAAAGGGGATAGAAAAAAAAGCACACAAAAAAAACTGTCTCCGGCTACCCTGTCTCGCATGTCAGAGAAACAGATATAGAAGACAGCGACCGTTCTCTGTGACGGCCACGTCGATCAAGCAGTGGATGACATCAGATCATGTCATTGTTTCGTCTGGCGAACCAGCGCGCCATGGTCAGGGACCACATCCCTGGGGATGCATTTACGGAAGAAGGCCATCGCACGCACACCAGTTTCTTTCAGCCCCTCAGACTTCGCCGACGTCTGCTTGATTCATCTGCAACGGGAAAAGACAATCGCACGCGCATGTTTCGCACACTCCGTCTCTGCCGACGTCTCGTTGGTTTTTTGAGATCCCCAAGTCTGACTTCTGTTATTGTTACAAGTGTCACTTTCTGAGTGAAAATGTAACTTTAACCCTGACTCAGATCCTGACTAAGTCTGTGCGTATGAAATTATCATCGACGCCGTAATCGCCTCTGATGGATCCACAAGCTTTTAGCCTGGCCGTCCACTTCGGCTTTCGTCATCTTCTATGGCAGAGCCATGGGCGCACTGGAAATCAAGTAACTTTTTTCAGTTTCAGTTTCTCAAGGAAGCGTCACTGCGTTCGGGAAAATCCATATACGCTACACCACATCTGCTGGGCAGATGCCTGTCAGCAGCATAACCCAATGCGCTAATCAGGCCTTGTTTTTCGTCCCATCCGAATGACTAGACACTCAGTGTAATTTTCCACAGCGGGAACCGAAATCAGACCCTGACGGGCACAGTGTTTGCAGATAAGTGTCTTAACCATTCTGCCACCTTCCTCTTTTAGTCAGGTCACTAAAGAAGCGATGTTAAGATAGAAAGATAAAGCCTGTTTTTATTGCACGTTTCATTGTCTCCGAAAGTTGTCCTTTCTTTTTTCTCTCAGTGTGTGAGGCATGTTTCGTACCGGGTAGTACCTAGTAAACTTAATCACTAATGGAGACTGGCTTGAGACATAAGCCCTTGGCCGTAAGAATGCGGTTGAAAAAGTCAACAAGGGAAACATCACAGTGTCATCTTTGAACCCCCCTCCCCCCCCCCCCCCCCCCCCCCCCCCCCCCCCCCCCCCCCCACACACACACACACACACACTCTGGAGATTGAAACATGCATTAGAAGCCATCTTAACCACGATATTCAAGACACGCACATGTTTGTGTTGCCACACCTTTGCTGTCAATAGACATATGGTCCTATTTTTTGCTTTGAAGTTTATAATGTTTGATTCCTTTCTGATAACTTGGAATAATGGATAATGAAACTATCCCCTGTTTTACAATTCCCAACCCGCTCCCCACCTCCCTCCCGAGCCCTCCAAAATGGGTGTGATGCTTGCATGATGACGTCTGCACAGGTGGGTCAATCAGATAAACAGCTGGGTTCAGGTGTTGATGGGAAAGACAGGTACGGTGTGTATCATTGCATTGAACCTGTTCCGTGTTAGAGGCTACACCAGTTAGAGGACTAATGTGTGTAATGTGATGTTTCATACATAGTCAAAAAGATGTAATGTAATGAAACGTATGTTTCACACATGGCCAACAAGAAGCTAAGGTATTCGTTTTGTCGTCTATCATGAAGGATAAGGAGCATCTAAAAATCAGTCCCGGCTCTACTTTCAGCCTTAAAAAACTTATTAGCGCTTGAAGAGGAGGGGAGGGGGTATGAAAGTTTTTTCAGTCAGTACCATTTATCATTTTCCCTCCAAAATGGAGGCAATAGAAGCAGCGGCACAGCGGGCAACAGCTGTTTCGCACTATATAGTGCTTATCAGGCTTTTTATACTTGCTCCTGGATGGCAGCTGAATAGCAGCATTCCCGTTCATTAAGCAAAGAACAGTTCTCGATATTTCAACAGGGGCAACTGTTTTGCTAAGAATGTGTTTCTCATATGAGTGAGTACTCATTGAAGGGAAAACAGAATTTTGGGGAAAAAGATCAAAATGATCTTGAAACATATAGATCTATGAACGGGGAAAAAGATGTCTGTGCCGAATTTTGACGTATCCCCCCATAACCCCAAACGGACGTGATTGTTATGCGCAGTATGGCATTTTCCGACCTTCATTAGCTCAAATTTTGACTTAAGAAAATTGGCTACTTAGCTGGAATTCCAGCTCAGTGCACAGAATATAATATGTATAACGGATAGATCGACTGCCATGGAGACAGAAATTCTCATCTCATTCTCCACACGATAGACACACACACACAAACACACACACACACACACACACACACACACACACACTCACTCAGAGTGACAGACAGAGAGACAGAGAGATACACGGAGGCCGAGAGCAGAGAATGGCGATTCCAAAAGTCGTTACGATGAAACGAAAAGCGAGGAGATAGAAGCATGGCAGCCTTCCAGGGGGTAGTTTTATCAGCAACGGAGGAAAGGTCATACTGACAGTATCGTCAGCCTGAAATCCCCGCACTTAGTGTTTATAGTTCCCGTGAAAATGTCTTTTCAACAAGAACGACGCAGAGGTATTACCCTCATCAGCGCAACATTCTTTACTTCCCATTCACTTTCTTTGTTTATGAAACTGCCTCCCTGAACGGCCCTGTGTGTAACACTTCAAAATATCTGGGTATACTCAAGTTGGTAAATTATCCCCACAAAATGTTTAAGCACCACAGTAGTTTGAACTGGCTGAGAGCCAGAATGGCTGAGAGCCAGAATAGTCTATTTCAAAACTTTTCCACTTGTATGTTTTGGCGGGCATGTTATGGAAAAAGATGCAGGGCTTGAGCTTAAGTGTTCTACCTCATTCTTAAAGACTGGAAGGACTGTTCGACTCTTCCGATTAGCGTCTCATGTATTTATCAATAATTTTCAAGTATTAAAGTAATCCGTGTTTGCCTGTGTAAAATGCATTTCATATTGTTCAGTACGTCACTAGACAGGGTTTATGTTAAGACCGACTATCATTGCACTTTTTCTAGTGCCTTCAAGAAGAACAAAACTGGTCTGTCCATAATTGTAGTTAAAATTTGAAACACAGAATGGCTACAATCTTGATAAATGGCAGACAAAGAGGTCTGAGTACATAAAATTATGGAAAACTATTAGACAACGACAGCTTCGATTGCTTCAGTCTGGTAGTTAGGCTGTTTATTTAGATTTCTCTGAAACAACAACTGACAGTTGTGTGTGCTGTCGATATGTATTTGTTGTTGATAACTGTAACAAAAAACAAAAACAAAAAAAAACAACAAGTAAACATCAATACGCGAGTTTATTTCCTTCTCTACCTCCTCATCCCCCCAGTATTGAAGCGTCATGTAATAAATCGAATAATTCTTTTTCCTTTGAATAGAGAGTATCACGATCTGGAACTGAAAAGTCTTTTTTTCTCTTTTTTTCTTAATGTAGTCAAGAGCTCAGCTGACTTCAGATGACCATGGCTCAACTCACAGCACAAGTTGAAGTTGAGCTATAGCAGACGCCTTTTTCGCAGCTAACCACCGGTCTCCAACAGCTCGCGCTGAATGTGTGACGCCATTCCTGATTTCAGTGCAAAGATCATTCGAAACGTATTCTCTAAATATCCATAAAATCAAGTCTCTGTATCATTCGCTGCAATATTGTATTTGTTGTGTTTACACACACACTTAAATCAGTTAGAAGCATATTTGATTTTAGTATAATCGTTCGTCAATGTAAAGATTTCAACAGATGTTAAGCTTACGTTGTTTTGTCCTTCACGTCACACAATTTTGTATGTGACTGCTGTTGGTAACCACACCATTATAGTGTTTGGATGAAAATAGATCAGGCATTTAGAAGATACAAAGCCGATTTTCATTGTTGACACTTAACAACAACCACTCTGCAACTAGTGTTGCTGTACGCCATTGGGTTAGCTGAAATCTGTGCTTCTGATGCACCGTATGTAATTAGATATCTCTTTTGTTGGATCAGTAAACTGAAAGTATTATATACTGGCAGAAGCGTTGCAATTCCATCTTTAAATCTACACCACTTGCGTTTGCCTACGTTAAACTGATTTAACACAGTTTGTAATTTTCAGCGACAAGCTCACTAAAACTGACCCTTTTCAGGTGACTGAAATTAAGATTATAAATTCATCTTAAATGATCACCACTTCATTTTATACTCATTAGAAAGTAGTTATTGAGCTCTTTCTTTTGCGACCTATCCAACGTAAATCGGTTCAGGAATCATTTAGAAATCTGTCACTGAACACCTTGTAACAAACACAATTCTAATCAGATTCAGCTTGATTGGGGACATTTTGTTTCATGGGCCATGCGAGCATCATTGCAGTTCACTTAATCTGCATAAATAACCACAGTAGATCACTGGCCACTTTCACCTGAGCCCGTTTGTGGCGATAGCCGATCACTGAATGTGTGTCACCCACAGTGTGTGTTGCAGCCCCAGCGGACAGTGTCTTGTTACGTATCACTGTAAGTACCCATTGTGCTAGGATGTTTATTGCACTATTTGATCGATGATTGCCTTCGAACTTATATATATTATCATGATGTCTTAGACTGTGTTTCTAATTTAGGCTGTTGCTTCCTCAGTCACAGAATGATGTGGGTACATTAAAGGATTTCTGTTTGACTTGAAGTGCTATCTACTGTTCCATATGTTTGCACGTAGATTTCATTCTTTTCAAACGTCAGTCGGTGACGTCATTGCCCACGATAGTTCATAGTTCATTGATAGTTCATAGTTCATTCGACTATTCCAGAATGTTCTTGTGGATGACGCATTCTTTCTCATTTGCTGTCACTGATGGGTAGGTTACTTATCCGGCTTTGGTGGAGGAGATTTGAATGTTGAGCACAAGCTTAGCTATGTTGATATTTGGCTTTGATGCAATGGATTACTTGTGTAAGTTCGTTCACCACTTAATGGTTAAGCCATGACCGTTCTTCCCATCTTTGTGTTGTGCACTGACTTGCTATTTGGTCTCTCAGCTTGCCAGTATTTAATATCAAAGCCACTGATTCTATCTTTTCTACATGGTGATATCAGTTGTACTGCTACAGTGTGCTTAGTTGGGACTCTAAGATGTGTGTAGTATTTTGTTGTGGTGATTACAAGATAGTGTTGGATTCATATCAGTTATTGGTTAAAACCATCTGATATGTATCAGTCTGTTAATTGTAATTTAGTTATGCTCTCTCCTATATGGCTTACTCCAGTATAGCGCTACATAATTGATTCATTTGAGTCACTTTGACACAGTATGAGCTTTACTTAAATCTGTACTGCCAGTGTACTTTCACCAAATCAGCTTAGCTTTAACCACTTTATCTACACTATTCAAATGTATTAGAAATGTCATTTGATGTCAGTTGGTCTTCACACATATGCATTATCTTATCTTATGTTGTTGCTAATCCCAAACTGAGCGGTAGTCTTTCCATGTAATATGTATACATGTGCTTTTCTATTCACTTGCATTCCTGACATGTTGTACTTGATGACATTTGTTTGTTGTGTCTTATTCAGTGCATTGTCTTCTCATCTGCTTTCTTCTTCTTCTTCTTTACTTAACTGTAAATAAAACAATAGAAAAATCCTTTTGTGACTGGCCTGCTATATGCCCCTGGCCTGCGCGTGGATATTTTCTGTCCTTTAATACAGTAAATCAGTAATTCTTTTGTACCGTCCCCTTTTATATAAATATACCACTTGGGACCACGGCTACATTAAAGCGCTGACACCAACAAACAGGCGACAAACTGCTCTGGGTGACACTCAAGAGCCAGACCCACGACAAATGAACAAGAAGACACAGACTGACCCAGACGTGTTCTGACAACATTTCGAAACCATTCAGAGTCCTCTCTCTCCTTCAGTCCCTTTCTTTTCTCACTATTCGTCTCGCCATCTCACGCGGTTTCTCGGGAAATGATGTTTGCCTTGGGGGGTGGGGGTGCGGATGCGGAGGAGGGGAGGGGGCTATGAAGGAAGGGAAGGGTGGGGTGGGGTGGGAGGTGAAGGGAGGTTGGGACAGGGAGGGGTACGGCCAGGAACAGGAGGAAGGATTTCATGGGGCACACCCCAGGGGCTCGACTTGTCCACAAGTACACAGCAAGCCAGGGTCCTCAGGCGGTTGGCTGTTCGCTGGGAGATGTGGAAAGGTTGACAGCTAGACTTGGGGGTGGGGGTCAGGGGGGTATGGCTGGTGGTGGCGGTCATGGTGTGCAGATGGGGAATGGCTGATAGTCGGACTTGGGGGAGGAGAGTTGGGTGGGTGGGGAGAGACATGGTAGGGATAGCCGATGGTTGGAAGAGAGCTGTGATCAGATTAGCAAAGGGGGGGGGGGGGGGGGGGGGGGGGGGGGGGGGGGGGGTATTGGAGGTCAGAATATTCAGCTAACTCCCAATATTTTTTTCCAAGATGAAGATATTTTCATTTCTTTTTTTTAAATGTTTCAGGAACAACAGCAACAAGTTAAGGCTTTTCCTGGTGGTTTGCTCAATACCCCAAGCATTGAAACGGAGAACATGAGAGCTAGAGCCTACCAATACGAAATAAGAAAAAAGATATACACTCAGCAAAATGCAATCCATGCCAGGTATATGTGAGGGTACGTGCGTGTCATGGGGGACGACTTGTATTCTTGCGTGACGATTACAGATAGCCCCGGTGTTCGGTTGCATTGAGGCCAAGCAAACGACTGATGAAAGAAAAAAGCAAAACACAAAACAAAAAAACACAAAAAACCCGCGTTGGTTTGGGGAAGGAGATTGAAGCGGAGAGAAAAGAAGAAAAAAACAGAAAGTTTGTATGAGCAAACTGATACCCATAATTACGTCATATTTCCATGTTTGGTTTGTAAATTAATCTATTTCCTGTGCTCATTCTGTCTCTTGTTTCACGCAGGTTTTAGGGAAAACATCCTGTGGTTTTACCGCCTGTATCTGGTGACAATATATGAAAGTCTGGCCATCTGGCTGGGACAAGAGGAATGTCTGGAAAATGATGGCAGCTGGGAGATCTTATGGAACGGCTGGTTGGGTGGAGTAGTGGGGAGGGAGGTATTTGAGACATTAGCGGTCGAAGTGGAGGGGGTGTTATGAAGTTGGTGTCAGTATTATGGTTTGTTTTTTGTTGTTTTTTTACTATAAAATGCAATATCTTGTATATTAATGTAGTTGATTTTAATTTTGGACTGTAAAGTGTGTATGTGTGTGTGTGTAGAGGTGGGAGTGGGGATGTGGCTGTCTGGACGGGTGGTTGCGTGCCTGTGTGGTAATGGAGAGGTGCGGTGTTTTGGAGAGTTGTGGCTCTCTGAAGAGGCAGATAGTTGGAGAAAGGTTCTAGTGTCACGGAGAAACGTTGTTAGTAAGGAAAGTGAACGTCACCCAAGGAACTTTTTCCACGGGTTTTCCTTTTCTCGATGAGTGATACAATATTGGTGAGTATCGACACAAAAACACCACGCTGAAAAGAACAAAAACAACAACACTGTGGCACATCATGTGTGACCATTCCACACGACCTGTGTCAGTCATTAAACCTGTTTTCACTCGTAGCACGTTACTACTAAGATGACAACAATAAATACAGAGAAAAAAAAATCTATGGCTCAACCATCTTTGTTCAAACTGAAACGTACAGTGGAGGTTTAACGACCGGTCAGCTTTCGCTCAAAGGTCGATTTTTTTTTTTGTTCGCACTGTACGGTATTGTCTGTCAGTGTGTGATAGTTTGTTGTGTGTTTTAACGGAGCTGAGGAAGAGTTCCTGGATCAACGGGACTCGGGACCTCATCAGACCTTTGTGTGGCCTGCAGCGGGCGTAACACTGGCTCTTTGTTCTGCAGGGTTAGTGTAGCGAGGCTGCTTTCGGTGGTAGGGTCGCTGACGGCTACAACAAAGCGTGTGTGAACAGTGGGCGGAAGACCCACCGATGGAAATGGCTTCCTTGTCGTCGCTGATGAAGTCCGCGATCTGAACCGTGTCCGGCTTGAAGAAAGAGATTGTTGAAGTTGTTTGCAGCTGAGCAAAAGGAAAAAAACACACAAAAAAACAAAACAAAACAACAACAACAAAAAAACAGAAAAAGAAGAAAAAAAAGGGACCCTTTATGATATTTTGCTGCATGTTGTTTAGGGTGTGTTTGGGAAAAGACCCCCAACAAAACATCAGAATAGTTGCCTGTGGCAAAATGTCAAAGAGATTTCCATTGTGACAAACAAACAACTTGTTTTTGCAGACTTGAAAAGACAAAAGAAGAAAAAGAGTGGCAAAGATGAAGAGGTTTCATAAAAACAAAGGGTGTGTCGTGGTACACTCGCGCCCTGAATAGCAGCCCGAATTTCAGACAGAGACGTCTGTTGTTTCAAGACAATATTGTGATAAATAAAATACAGTGCATAGCTTTTTTTTGTGCCATTGCAGTGCACTACAGTGCTTTGTGTAGCTGCAATATATATGACGTTTTGTTAAGGAGTGGTCTGTCACATGACGATGTAATGCGGTGCCTGGCCTTGCAATTGTATTGTGCTGTACTGTACTATACCGTGCTGTGCTGTACTGTACTGTACCATTCTGAGCTGTACTGTATTGAGCTGTACTGTTCTGTGCTGTACTGTACTGTTCTGTGCTGTGCCATACTATAATGTCCCGTTCTGTGCTGTACTGTACTGTACTGTACTGTACCATTCTGAGCTGTACTGTACTGTACCGTTCTGTACTGTACTGAACTGTACCGTTCTGTACTGTACTGTACTATGCCGTTCTGTGGTGTGCTGTACTGTATTGTACTGTACCATTCTGAGCTGTACTGTACTGAACTGTACCGTTCTGTACAGTACTGTATCGTTCTGTGCTGTACTGTACTATGCCGTTCTGTACTGTGCTGTACTGTTCTGTGCTGTGCCATACTGTAATGTACCGTTCTGTGCTGTACTGTAATGTACCGTTCTGTACTGTACTGTACTGTACCGTTCTGTGCTGTGCTGTGCTGTACTGTACCCGTCTGTGCTGTGCTGTACTGTACCGTACCGTTCTGTGTTGTACTATGCTGTGCTGTACCGTTCTGTGCTGTACTGTACTGCGATGTACCGTTCTGAGCTGTACTGTACTGTACCGTTCTGTGCTGTACTGTACTGTACCGTTCTGTGCCGTACTATACTGTACCGTTATGTGCTGTACTATACTGTTATGTACCGTTCTTTGCTGTACTGTACTGTACCGTTCTGTGCTGTGCTGTGCTGTACCGTTCTGTGCTTTACTGTAGCGTTCTGTGCTGTACCGTTCTGTGCTTTACTATACCGTGCTGTGCTGTGCTGTACTGTGATGTACCGTTCTGTGCTGTGCTGTGCTGTACCGTTCTGTGCTGTACTGTACTGTACCGTTCTGTGCTATGCTGTGCTGTGCTGTGCTGTGCTGTACCGTTCTGTGCTGTGCTGTACCGTTCTGTGCTGTGCTGTGTTGTACTGTACCGTTCTGTGCTGTGCTGTACTGTACCGTTCTGTGCTATACTATACTCTACCGTTCTGTGCTGTGCTGTACTGTACCGTTCTGTGCTATACTATACTGTACTGTTCTGTGCTGTGCTGTGCTGTACCGTTCTGTGCTGTGCTGTGCTGTACTGTACCGTTCTGTGCTGTGCTGTGCTGTACCGTTCTGTGCTGTGCTGTACTATACTGTACCATTCTGTGCTGTACTGTACTGTACCGTGCTGTGCTGTACTGTACTATACTGTACCGTTCTGTGCTGTGCTGTACTATACTGTTCCGTTCTGTGCTGTGCTGTACTGTACCGTTCTGTGCTGTGCTGTACTGTACCGTTCTGTGCTGTAATATACTTTGATGTGCCGTTCTGTGCAGTGCTGTACTGTACCGTTCTGTGCTGTAATATACTGTGATGTATCGTTCTGTGCTGTGCTGTACTGTACCGTTCTGTGCTGTACTATACTGTACTGTACCGTTCTGTGCTGTACTGTACTGTACCGCTCTGTGCTGTGCTGTACTGTACCGTTCTGTGCTGTACTATACTGTTATGTACCGTTCTGTGCTGTACTGTACTGTACCGATCTGTGCTGTACTGTACTGTACCGTGCTGTGCTGTGCTGTACTATACTGTACCGTTCTGTGCTGTACTGTACTGTACCGTGCTGTGCTGTACTATACTGTTCCGTTCTGTGCTGTACTATACTGTACCGTTCTGTGCTGTGCTGTACTGTACCGTTCTGTGCTGTAATATACTGTGATGTGCCGTTCTGTGCAGTGCTGTACTGTACCGTTCTGTGCTGTAATATACTGTGATGTACCGTTCTGTGCTGTGCTGTACTGTACCGTTCTGTGCTCTGCTATACTGTACTGTACCGTTCTGTGCTGTACTGTACTGTACCGTTCTGTGCTGTACTGTACTGTACCGCTCTGTGCTGTGCTGTACTGTACCGTTCTGTGCTGTACTGTACTGTGATGTACCGTTCTGTGCTGTACTGTACTATACCGTTCTGTGCTGTACTGTAATGTAATGTACCGTTCTGTGCTGTACTATACTGTACCGTTCTGTACTGTACTGTAATTTCCCGTTCTGTGCTGTACTGTACTGTGCTGTACCGTTCTGTGCTGTACTGTACTGTAATGTACCGTTCTGTGTTGTGCTGTACTGTAGCGTTCTGGGCTGTACTGTACTGTACCGTTCTTTGCTGTACTGTACTGTGATGTACCGTTCTGTGCTGTACTGTACTGTACCGTTCTGTGCTATACTGTACTATACCGTTATGTGCTGTACTGTACTGTAATGTACCGTTCTGTTCTGTACTATGCTGTACCGTTCTGTACTGTACTGTACTGTACCGTTCTGTGCTGTACTGTTCTGTGCTGTACTGTACCGTTCTGTGCTGTATTGTACTGTACTGTTCTGTGCTGTACTGTACTGTACTGCACTGCAAAACACAAATCAAAACTGAACTGCACAGCTCCTTAAAGTGCACTGCATTTCACGATGATGGAGGACTGTTATAATGATGGTGGATGAGAAAGATGATGATGATGGTTGTGACGGGATGATGATGTTGACGGTGGTGATGAAGACAATGAATTATGATGAAAAGGATGGTGATGGTGGTGATGAAAATAGTAGTGATAGTGATGTGATGATTGTGTGTGTGTGTGTGTGTGTGTGTGTGAGAGAGAGAGAGAGAGAGAGAGAGAGAGAGAGAGAGAGAGTGTGTGTTGCGATTGGTTGATTTTTTAAACAACTTGTAGAGCCGGTGAGAAGTTCAGGTTCTCAAAACAATATGTTGTTGTGTGTTTGTTTCAGGTAAGTGCAATGGAGACCACCTGTCGGGACAGAGACTGTCTTGCTGACCTGTGTGACAAGTAACCCGTGTATCTTAAAGGCTTTGTCAGTGTCCAGTGTATGACTCCCTCTCTCTCCCTCTCCCTCTGTGTGTGTCTATGTGTGTGTGTGTTGGAGAGAGAGAGAGAGAGAGAGAGGGAGATTTCTTCTGTGTTCTGTTTGTGCTCATGTGTGTGTGTATGTATAACAGTGTATATATATGCACATGCGTATAAACGTGTGTGTGTGTGTGTGTGTGTGTGTGTGTGTGTGTGTGTGTGTGTGTGTGTGTGTGTGTGTGTGTGTGTGTGTGTGTGTGTGTGTGTGGTGTGCTGTGTGTGTGGATGGCCAGGGGACGGCAGTGAGAAAGAAGCCGGTGCTGCAAGATGTCCTCACACAATTCCTGGGGCATGGCGTCATTTGAACATTCCACACACATATCTCGTGTCGCGCCTGCCCACACATACACCTACGCCCATGCCCTAGCTCGCCCGCACACACACACACACACACACACACACACACACACACACACACACACACACACACACACACACACACACACACTCACTCACTCAGGTGCGCGCGCACACTCACACGCACACGAACGCATATGCGCACACACACGCGTGCGTGCGCGCGCGCGCGCGCGCGCACACACACACACACACACACAGAGTCGCCCAGAATCACAATTAAAATACATGTGCATACATTAATCCGAATACGCACGCGCGTGTACACACACACACACACACACACACACACACACACACACACACACACAGAGTCGCCCAGAATCATAATTGAAATCAAATAAGAACCAACCCACCCTACCACCGCAACCGATGACAAATCTGTCAGAAAATCTTTCAAACTGCATCACTAGCAAAATGCATTATTATCAACAGACTCGTGGGTGAACGAACGTTGACTGGGTGTGGCTGTATGTGTGGGGTCTGTGAGAGGTGACCCTGTATGAGTATATATATATATATATATATATATATATATATATATATATATATATATACGTGTGTGTGTGTGTGTGTGTGTGTGTGTGTGAGCCCTATCATAATATAGCCAGTAACCATATGACCCTGGCTGTCAGCAATGCGTGGGACTGACTTTTCCGTCTGCCTGTGTTTGCCAGGAGTTATGGGCGTTCTGTCATTTTACTCTAGTTTGATTGGCTGGCAAGAACTGACGCCATGCCTGAGCAATGTGTAAGCACAAGTAGAGTGAGGGGGACATAAAAAGCTGAAGTTGCTGTGGCGTAGTATATCGTTTTTGTAAGGTCATGTCCGGTCATTGTTGTTTGTCGTGGGCTCTGTGTGCATTGACGATTGTTTGATTTCGCGGTGGTGGTGGTGGTGGTAGTGGTATCGATATGGAAGTCGTGGTGAGAACACTTGCTTTAGTTTTCCTGCTGCTGCTGCTGCTGATAATGATGCTGCTGCTGCTGCTGCTGATGAAGACGATTTATGATCTCTGGAGTTAATAGTCTCGATCGTTTTCTCATCCTGCTGCTGCTGCTGATGATGATGACGATGAAGACGATGCTGCTGCTGATGATGAAGACGATTTACGATCTCTGAAGATAATTGTCTCGATCGTTTTCTCAACCTCCAGCATCATACCTTCATCGGACTATCCGCCTTCCCTCCCTCACCCGCACGTCCACCTCCACACGCCCACATCCTCTCTCCCCTTCCCTCCCCCCACCTGCCTCTCCTCGCGGCGACGTCTGGGTTATTTTTCGCTCTTGTAAACAGTATTATGTTTTTCTTTTTGTCTTTCTCTTTTTCTTAAATATGAATTTTCCGTCGTGTGGTCTAATGATGAGCATTTTTCCCCTTTCTTCAGTTTTACCACTTGAATACTTTTTATGTTTTATCTTTTTCATGGTCTTAATGATTATGTCATTTGTACTTTTATTTGCTTTTTTCACCCAAGAGATGAGAGCACACACCCACCCACACACACGCGCGCGCACACACACACACACACACGAGAGCGCGCGCGTGCATACTCATACACCCCCTCCACATACACACACATGCTCGCGCATGTTTCCACCAACCGGTTTTCATATAAGACTTTGTTCCCAGTTACATTTTATTTGTTGTTGTTTTCTGTTTGGCATGGGTCAAGATCTGCGAAGTAAAGGTCGCATTTTGTGACAGATGAGCTGGAAAATGTTTTTCCTGTCTGGATAGAATTTCCTCTGGTTCATTATTTTGTTCCTGTTTGTCTGAAAGGAATAGTTGGGTCACATAGCCACACCCACCCACCCATCCCTTTACACACATACAGGCAACACACACACACACACACACACACACACACACACACACACACACACACACACACACACACACACACGCACGCACGCACGCACGCACAGAGCAACACCACCCCCTTCCCCCTTCCCAAGGCTCTCCCCAGGAAATAATGTACGCTGACTGGAGACGCCATCACCCAAGACTTTCCAACCAGACCGTCACAGAGAACCGAACGAGCGGGAGAGCGGTAGGTAGGGCTTTGTTTGGGGAAGGGGTTGTGGGGGGGCGTGGGGTGGGGGATGCTGTGGACGTGGAAAGAAACCACACACACAAAAAACAAACAACTGCACAGTGTCACAGCCTTCATCGCGGTTTAGAACATTCGAGAGTATTCTACCATCAACTCAACCACTTCACAGCTCCACATTAGAGCACAGAGCGCAGATGTCTCTGTCATACAGACGCTGCTACTAGTAGGCCTCGGAGTGCAGTTCGCTTCCAGCGCTGATTGCACGGGGGAGATGTGGACAGCTAGGTTGTCGATGGATGATGCGGAGATCAAAGAAACCTCGAACAGAAGCCTGTGGGTCGAGGTGTTTGGAGAGGCGGGGCGATGGATCGGTACGTTCAAACAGTAGCGGCCAATCCTCCCGTTATCCCCCCAACCCCACATCCTAACAGTCCTCTGTGCTTGTTCTCCACACACAGACCCGTCTGTGGACCTATCACACACGTCCTCTGTGAGATATAGACTGACGAACATGTGTCAACACCTCCATCGCTCATCGCGCGACCGTAGCGCTGTGTATAAGGGACAGGGGGTAATTGAATATAGACACATCTTCCAGAAGGTGTTTGATGTGGACTGCTGTCAGAAGGGGATGAGGTAGGGGATGGGAGAGAATGAGGACCTGCATACTCTTACTCACAAGCGCGCGTGCACAGACGCGCACAGATCATAGATATGGTGGAGAGGAGGGAGGACCGAGGAATGGAAAACAACCGATCGTTAGTTTCAACTTTAACAGTCACATCCAAAATTAACTTTAACAGTCACATCCAAAATTAAAATGGATCCGACCATTCGGGGATTTCACCGTTAACTTAACAAAGAAACCTTCATTATGATATTATGAACATCCTTCTGTTCAATAACAGTTTTATACAGGTGTTGTTGTTTTTTCTTTGACAGCTAAACCAACACAGTTCACGATCGACTGCATGTCCGATTTGAAAGAAAAGCCGATTTACCTGACAGAATTCAACTTTGAAACAATTACCGGAGTCGAACTTTTTTTGTGTTTTGTTTTCTTTTTTTTTTTTTTATAAATCAGATTCGTTTCCAACACAACACCAGAGTTGCGAATTCATTGTAGGTTTCAGACGTAAATCGCCCACACTGTAGCGTTGCGCAAGAGGAGAGAAAGAGGTCGATGTGTAAGCGAATCCGCTAACTGTCGTAATTATCCAATCACCAAGAAAATGGTCGTCATGAATTTTCATCGATTTTGCTGCTGTGAATACGAAATGCTGACTGAAAAAGTTCATAATTATTAATTGACAGGGACACGAAGCGTCTTGCAGATTCATCACAAAGCGAAGTAAAATTTCTCAATAGAAGTAGCTCTTAGCAGCAATTTTTAGGGTGATCTTAGTTCAAGGCAACCCCGCCACCCCTTCTCTCTCCTCTCCCATACACAGCAGCGTATATAACTGTTTTCCAATGCCAGAGTAGCGTGTTCGGTTTGTGTTTTGGTACTTGTGGACCTTTTAGCACGGTATGTCGTCACCCAACACATAATAAATCCGTTCATTCATCTATCAATGCACCATGCAGTATATTCCAACACTGGCTACAGAAGAAAATTGTTTACCTTATCTGACCACGTAGTTACGCGTATTGTGCTTTTTGCATTATCTTCATAGCTTCTGATATAAATTTTGCTAACGAGAGAGAGAGAGAGAGAGAGAGAGAGAGAGAGAGAGAGTATTTATTTCCATCCATCACTGATCATGAATCATGCATTTTTAGTTCTGTTTGACCACTGTCAGTTGAGGGACTGGATAACAGGATTAATTAGAGAATGATTCGTGTGTGTCTCGCTCCTGGCTATTTCTGGCCTCCGCTGTTCTCGGTGTAAAGCTTCTCTTTTACGTAGACCTCATTACGCGTTTATGGGCAGACTGATCTTGCCAGATTAGCGTTTTGATTTGTGCTTTGTGTGTTCACACACCCACGCAGACTTGAGCGTCACGTACGCACACACGCACGCGCGCGTGCACACACACACACACACGCAAAAACACACATACGCGCACAAACACAGACACACACGCACACACACACACACACGCACACACACAGAGAACAAATCCACAAATATGTCTTGTTCAAGTAATTCCGCAGTCATTTCATCATCAACAGCATCAGCCCATTTACATGTGAATAGCCTCATTTTTTGAAGTGGTCGGTAAAACATAGTTCTTCCACCAGCCCTGTGTTTGGGGGACACACAGAAGCAGGGACACGCAAGGCTGCTCTCCCGTTTCTGTACTGTCAGTGTTTTGATGGATATCGTCAGCAAGACGGTGTGCATTTGCGTCAGGGTTCGGGGCAGATACACAGCCAGAAAGGACCGAGGGAATAGAGGACCATGTTGTATGAATTTTAGAGATTCTGATTCTGAACGAAGTCTCGGTCCTTTTCTTCTTTTTGACAGCTTGCAAGGGATTAGTGTGGAGTTCGACACCGTCGCCCTTTGGAGCACTTTTGTTGAAGATACAGTTTCGTGATCCTCCTTCCCTCTCTCTCTCTTCCTCCCTTTCCTGGGATTCTTTTCTTCAGCTCCAGGGAAGAGAGTTATTGATCTGATTACGGTCTTGGTGTAGGGGACGGTGGGTGGGCAGATACATTTTATGCAGTGTTTTTAATTACAGTTATTGCCTCCTTCTTTGTAGGAAATTGGAGTGTGATCTGTTTCAGTCTTGTTCTGCAGATAGCCTGGAATGATGATATGCGAAGTGACTGGCCCATGCACAACGTGCGGTGATTCGAGTGGAAATTGATTAGAAGTGCATAATTCATAAAAAAATGTCCAATATCGTTTGCCCGTGTTGTGTTCTTCAAGACGTATTCTCTACCCCTGATTCGGAGTCTGTGATGTTTTCTTGGTCAGTTCCTTGTCACTGCAGCTATTGCGGTGTGTGTGTGTGTGTGTGTGTGTGTGTGTGTGTGTATCTGTGTGTGCGCGTGTGTTTTCGTGCGTGCATCCGTGTGTGTGTGTGTGTGTGTGTGTGTGCGTGCGCGCGCACGCGTGTGTGTGCATGTGTATATGCGTGTGTGTGAGGGCTGATTTATTAGATGTGGAAGACAAGCTTTGAACTGACACTCTAACACTCTTGCAAGCTTTCATCAGCCAGCTTACAGTTTCTGCCTCCTTGGATCGATTGAACTCCACCATCACCATCACCACCACCACCACAACCACCCCCCTCCTCCACCTGTCCATCCGGTCGTCCGCCACGCCCCCTCTTCCTCCCGCTCTTTCCTTCTCCCCGCCCCCTCCTTGTCCCCCAGTGCTTTGTGGCACGGCAGAATGGGCCGGCTATTTTGGGTGCTGACTATCCGTTCCAGAGCTGGCGTCACAGCTTTGTCCCTCCCCATCCCATCCCTCCCCTCGCCCCTTCCCCGCCCTCCCTCCACACACAAAAAGTTTGGGAAGAGAAAACCAGTGCTTAGAAGTATGCTGCTTGGCAATCTGAAGGTAATGTCGGTTCATTTTTTAACACAATAAATTTATGCATGTGGTCTGTTGATGAAGGGAAGACAGACAGTGTCATTAATTGGTTTCGTTTTAACCGTTATGTGTTAAACAAAATGCTTGCATTATGTTTTGTAGTTTTTACAATCCACATCCAGCTTCCTTTTCTGTTTATTGCAAGCTGTGTTGCCAGTTACAGACTTTGAACTTTTTTTTTTTTTTTTTTTTTTTTAGTTCGTGAGATGATATAAAGACGAGTGTATACAGCTCAAAAACAAGATCGAGATTGTCAAGCCATATGAAACTTTTTCATTTCATGTAAACTCGCTTTGAATCAACACAAAAAGTCATGTGAGTAAAAATTTATTTTTCTTTAATGGTGAACGCGACCATCATGAAAAACATACATGGTAGTGGAACGACACAGGGACATTGTGATTTTTGTTTTTCTCTCGACTCAGTAACGGGTATCACAGTGCGCTAGTGCAGTCAGGGTATGTTCTGACACAGTGTGCCACCTCCGTGAAAAGTTTCACTGACACAGTGTGCCACCTCCTTCCTGAAATGTTTCACTGACACAGTGTGCCACCTCCGTCAAAAGTTTCACTGACACAGTGTGCCACCTCCTTCCTGAAATGTTTCACTGACACAGTGTGCCGCCTCCTTCCTGAATTGCTTCACTGACACAGTGTGCCACCTATTTCCTGAAAAGTTTCACTGACACAGTGTGCCACCTCCTTCCTGAAAAGTTTCACTGACACAGTGTGCCACCTCCTTCCTGAAAAGTTTCACTGACACAGTGTGGCACCTCTTTCCTGAAAAGTTTCACTGACACAGTCAGTGTGCCACCTCCTTCCTGAAAAGTTTCACTGACACAGTGTGGCACCTCCTTCCTGAAAAGTTTCACTGACATAGTGTGGCACCTCCTTCCTGAAATGTTTCACTGACACAGTGTGCCACCTCTTTCCTGAAAAGTTTCACTGACACAGTTGGTGTGCCACCTCCTTCGTGAAAAGTTTCACTGACACAGCGTGCCACCTCCTTCCCGAAAAGTTTCACTGACACAGTGTGCCACCTCCTTCCTGAAATGTTTCACTGACACAGTTTGTGTGCCACCTCCTTCCTGAAAAGTTTCGCTGACAGATTGTGCCACCTCCTTCCTGAAAAGTTTCACTGACACAGTGTGCCACCTCTTTCCTGAAAAGTTTCACTGACACAGTGTGCCACCTCCTTCCTGAAAAGTTTCACTGACACAGTGTGCCACCTCCTTCCCGAAAGGTTTCACTGACACAGTGTGCCACCTCCTTCCTGAAATGTTTCACTGACACAGTTTGTGTGCCACCTCCTTCCTGAAAAGTTTCACTGACACAGTGTGCCACCTCCTTCCTGAAAAGTTTCACTGACACAGTGTGCCACCTCCTTCCTGAAATGTTTCACTGACACAGTGTGCCACCTCTTTCCTGAAAAGTTTCACTGACACAGTCAGTGTGCCACTTCCTTCGTGAAAAGTTTCACTGACACAGTGTGCCACCTCCTTCCTGAAAAGTTTCACTGACACAGTGTGGCACCTCCTTCCTGAAAAGTTTCACTGACACAGTGTGGCACCTCCTTCCTGAAATGTTTCACTGACACAGTGTGGCACCTCCTTCCTGAAAAGTTTCACTGACACAGTGTGCCACCTCCTTCCCGAAAATTTTCACTGACAGTGTGCCACCTCTTTCCTGAAATGTTTCACTGACAGAGTTTGTGTGCCACTTCCTTCGTGAAAAGTTTCACTGACACAGTTAGTGTGCCACCTCCTTCCTGAAAAGTTTCACTGACACAGTGTGGCACCTTCCTGAAAAGTTTCACTGACACAGTGTGCCACCTCTTTCCTGAAAAGTTTCACTGACACAGTTAGTGTGCCACCTCCTTCCTGAAAAGTTTCACTGACACAGTGTGCCACCTCCTTCCCGAAACGTTTCACTGACACAGTTAGTGTGCCACCTCCTTCGTGAAAAGTTTCACTGACATAGTTAGTGTGCCACCTCCTTCCTGAAAAGTTTCACTGACACAGTGTGCCACCTCCTTCCCGAAAAGTTTCACTGACACAGTTAGTGTGCCACCTCCTTCCTGAAATGTTTCACTGACACAGTTTGTGTGCCACCTCCTTCCTGAAAAGTTTCAAACACGTCTGGCACTACTTGTGGGCATGAATTTCAAGCTTGCAAGCAGAACCGGCAGGTTACCTGGCCAAATTGTCCCCAGTACCGCCTGACCTTTGCTCAGAAATCAGTCAGACAAGGAGAGTATCAGTATCAGTAGACAAGGAGAACTCTGGAGCAGCTTCCATTCACTCATTTTCCTCAAATGACCTTTTGAAATTTTCAGCGTAATGAGTGCAGACATATAGTTGGTATCTTCGACCTGCGGCGAAGACCAGTGTCAAAGCAGTAGGTGGTCATATTTCCAGAAGAAGGAGAAGAAGTATTGCATTTCACTTGACTTCCAGGAGTACAAATCACGTCCAAATCATCGAAAGAGGTGTGAGAAACGGCTATCCATGAAGACAGATCACTATCTTATTATGCTGACACGTCCAGTACGATCATGAACGCTGCAGCGAGCGAAATGTTCACGCTGGAAAGCCCGAGATGGGATCTCTCGTCATTATGTCTGTCTACATATTTGTTGTTGTTGTTTGAAAAAAAGAACACACACACACACACACACACACACACACACACATATATATATATATATATATATATATATATATATATATATATATATATATACGTGATGACCTGATGACCTTAAATCAAAACAAAACGAAATCTAGGTCAAAATGAGTCACCATTTTTCAAGCGATATTCAAATAACGCTTCCGCATGGCACAAGCCTCATGGCGGCGGCTGACTCAGCGGTTAATGAGAGATGACAGGGCGTCGAGACACGATCTGTTACACGCCGTTTCATTTCCACTAGTTTAGAGACGGAATGGCAGACACATTTACATACAGACACTGGCCGGTAATTCGGTTTCCCCTGTCGTTACAAATGACATCAATGATTAATCCTCTCATATGTTTCCCAGCTCCACATATACATTTTGAATCAGTGAAGCGAGCAGATGATTTCCATTTCCGTGTACTTTGAGGCACAGCAAACAAACGAACATACACAAAATCTTCAGCAATAATAAAACAATAAAAAATATTTGAAAATAGACCATCAATGATAGGAACACGAACAAAGACAGTAGTAGTAGTAAAAGTAGTTGTTGTAGTAGCAGTAGCAGGAGTAGCAGCAGCAGCAGTAGTAGTAGTAGTGGTAATAGTGGTAGTAGTAATACCAAACGGCAACAACACCAACAACATAAACACATACATCTTTAAGCAACAAGAACGAAAAAATCCCTAACATTAAAAAAAAGAAGCACCTGCGTTATGGTCAGTTTTTCTCCCAAACACATTTTTATTTTCAAGGCCCACGTTTCCCAAAGAGTACTCAAAAAGAAAAAGATGAAAAAAAAGTTCAGCTCAATTGTTTGTTACTCTTCAAAACTGGAACAGCTTCGATGCTTCCGAACGCGGCGGAAAGACACACACACACACACACACACACACACACCACGCACACTTCTTGTGTGGTTTTAAGGGATTAGCAAATATATGTGAAGAGAGGGCGAGGGAGGATCTGTGGAAACAAGCAACAAACCGGGCTCCTCCCGACGGATGCTGTATGAGGTGTTTGACAACAAACAGCGGACATGAAAGAGCGTCACAGATCGTGCGTTTCCACGCCTTGTAAGGGGCAAACAGTGTTGTGAAGGCTGGATGTTTTGGCAACTAACCTCTCTCTCTCTCTCTGCCAGTCCATGCTCTCTCCCTCTCTCTACTCCCTCCCTCTCTCTCTCTCTCTCTTTGTGTGTGTGTGTGTGTGTGTGTGCGCGCGCGCGCGCGAGCATGTAAAATATACTCAACACGGGGATATTCGCTGTGATATTCTAAACCCTGTGATCACGGCTGTCTTCTCCGCTGCGGGTCCCAGAGTGAATCAGAAGAGGTGAAAGACGACGCTGTGTGTGCATTATTATTTTACTTTCCACGAACTACGACTGAGAAGAAGATGTATACAAGAAGAAGAAACTGCTTGTCACTGCTTACTTTTTGTTGTTGTTGTTGCTGCGATTCACAATTCAAAACCACCACCACCACCACCACAACAACAACAACAAACCCTCATAAGAAACGGTGTCCGTTACAGGACGCATTCAGTGAGCGACGAGTGAGCGAGGGGAAAATCTGCTGGACCATCAGAATTGAAAGGGCCCCCGGCCACGTCTACTTGCTCAGATATCGTTTCCTTTCTTCACGCCCCTCATTCAGGGGGTGCGGGGGTGGGTGGGGGCACGGGGGGAGAAGGGGGGGGGAGTGTGAGTAGGGAGAAAGGGGAAGGTGGGGGGGAAGGGGCTGGGAGTGGAGCAGAGTATACATTTTATGCCGGTCTGTCTCAGAGGTTGCTTTATTTTATCTGTATGTAATCGCACACGCTCTTTATTCTGTAATCAGTTTCGGCAAATCATTTTGGAATGGATTCGTTGCTTGAGGAGGTGCCTCCAAGGGCAGTAGCGAAACAACAGTGTCCATAAAGAAACCCGACCTGTCCTCGTGATTTAACGTTCAAAACTGACTGGGGCGATGGATTAAGGAGTCTTAAGTAAATATTGGAGACTTTATTGTATCGTATTGTACATTAGTTGTTTTTGTCAAGACAAATTTCTCTGTTTAAAATAGGGATGATCTCTGTTTTTCTGTCTGCGAGTGTATTTGCTTTATTATTAAAGTTTGTTTTTTTTTCTACAGAGTTGTGCCAGGGGCAACCACATTGTTGTCTTGAGTTCTTTTACGTGCTCTTAGTGCATTTTGCGTTGCACACGGTACCTCGGGTTTATCCTCTCATCCGAATGACCATCACCCGAAACTCAAGGTCTAGTGGACAGGGAGTAAAATTCCCTGTGCGGGTACATTATGGGACGGGAACCTGTGGACACTGGCTTCCTATTGGAGCACATTACGTCTTGGCCACCGCTTAAATACTGCCTGATTGGGCGTTAGCAAAATAATTTGTTTTGTTTTTTCTTCTTCCTATACTGCTCCTCATTTTTTTCCCGCTGTGTGTGCTTTTGAAGGAGAGGGGGGTCCTCACAAAGGGAACATTAATGCTTAATAGAATAGCACTCCGTCGCTTTTTTGCAGACAGTTGTTTCGTTCAGAGACGTGTGACAGAAACAGAGGCTGGTGATTATAAGGCTATAGTTGGGTCACGTGGCTGTATGGTAATTAATCAACACACACACACACACACACACACACACACACACACACACACACACACACACACACACACACACACACAAACAAACAAACTAGCTAACAAACATACAGACAGACATAATCACACACACTTCTCTCCCTCTCTGTCGCTCTGTCTCTGTCTCTATGTATGTCTCTGTCTCTCTGGTTGATCGTGCTCTTGTTACTACTACTCATAGTACTGCTGAATAAATCATTGCTTTTATTCGTTGTCTGTCTGCCTGTCCCTCTGGTGGATGGTACTGTTGTTACTATTCTCCTATTACTACGGAATAAATCATTGCTTTTAATTATCTCTCCTTTCTTCCCCACCTCCCCTCTCTCTATCTCTCTCCATCCCCATCCGAATCATCCGATTCTCTCTCTCTCTCTCTCTCTCTCTCTCTCTCCCCTCTCTCTCCCACCCCTTCCCTCCCTCCCCCCTTCTCTCTTTCTCTCTGTCTGTCTGTCTGTCTCTCAGTCTTACACGTCCACTTTCGTTTCAGTTCATGACCTGAATAAGAGAGCACTTGTCTCCCCATAGCCGATCTGCTCACCCACTTCTCTTCTTTAAATTAATAGTCTATTGAGGGTGGGGTCTTTTGGTGACGAACACACACACACACACAGTGTGTGTGTGTGTGTGTGTGTGTGTGTGTGTGTGTGTGTGTGTGTGTGTGTGCGCGCGCTACATGTGAAGGTTAACACAAGCAATGAAAGTTGCATGTTTTTCCTTCTTAACATGGGCAATAAAAATTCCCTGTTGTTATCAGAACAGCTATTGCTGTTTAAACGAACGACTGTGAAGGTGATTATACGATTTCTCTATTGAATTTCATTTCAGTAGCCTTATTTGTTTGGGTGGTCAGATAAAACCAGTGTTGTCGAAGGGTGTCGAATATTGTATTATGTTTTTGTTGAATTGATGAGGTTCAGTTCAGTAGCCTTTTTTAAGGGGTGGGGTCGGGGTAGTGGGGGATGGGGTGGAGGTGAGGTGATCAGATTTGCCACGGTTGTAACAACAAGGCTGTCGTGTTTATTAACGAGGTAATAGTCTTAATTCCAGTTGTTATTTATACCAAACACAAATCCTTACCAAATCTGTCTAGATCGTTAAAAAAAAGATACTAACCATTTATTTATCACCGCCATTATTTCCGTCAAGGTGTGTGAAAAAACAAAACTACAAAACCTATGTACTTTAGAGTACACAGTCGTTTTGTAAGGTGAGAAGGCCTAAATTTACACTGAACGTTTCTGACGGCAGCATCGTGCCTGGTGTTTGGGGCAACGACTAAGGCCTGGTCTCTTGATAGTACTACATTGGTACGCATTATTTGGCGGGAGAAAAACTATTGCTCAGCTGGTGGTCGTTTGGTAATGTAAGTAGGCCCTTGACCTTCCACAGTTTACAAGTATGTGTCTGATGTTTCAGGAGTAATCCCCACCCGTATTACTCCTGGGATATCAGCCGAGTTTGTTCCAGTGAAGGGCTGTGTGTGTGTGTTAACGATGCTTGGTGGTGTGTGTGTCGCACGTTGAGTATCGATTGTGAAGAATGGGGTCAAAGACGTTACAGTGCAAACGGTCACGGACTAACGATTGGAAGGTTCGGGGTTCGAATCCCTCACGGTCCTGGATACTTTCGGGATATTCCAGTCCTCTCTGGCTCTCAACCACAGCTTCCAAATCTCTCCCTCCCCTCCACTCTCACTCTCTGTCCGTGCTTCTAACCATCTCAGCAACACCCTCTCTCTCCGTCTTCCAACTCTCTCCTCTCTCACTGTGTGTGTGTGTGTGTGTGTGTGTGTGTGTGTGTGTGTGCTTATTTCCAGCCACCTCTCCCCACTACCTCTATCCCCGTTACCAACCCGTTTTTGTTTTGTTTTTTTACCAAGGATGACGACACGACACGACATACCATAATAAAAACTGATTATCCAGCAGTGGTTCCAGATGAGTTGGGGCGGGTTTCATGCTGCATACTTCATCGCCGGGCATATATTGTCGCCGGCGACAGTATTTGCCGACGTTCATGGTATATATTGTCGCACTTCGGAATATGTTTTCGCCGACGTTCATGGTATATATTGTCGCGCTTCGGCATATGTTTTCGCCAGCGACAATTATATGCCGGGAGTTATCACTGACAAAATATTATACTGGCTGTGCTGCAACAGTTGTGTGAATGTTTGTATTATGTGTATTTGTGTGAGTGTATGCGCGTATTTGTAGTATGTTTGTGATAATCTATGCCAGCGACAGATGCCCGGCTACAATGATTATGTCATCAGTGTTTTGTGTGTCAGTGGGGCGGTGACAGCCCGAAACATCCTAGGACCAAATCTCGAGCTTGGTCTTTACAATGACTTGCTGGTCAAGTCGCCGAACCAAGCCTTGTAGCCATGTATGTCAGCGAAAGGAACAGCACAAGGACAACGACCAACACGGTGAACTTTGACCCGTCAGTTCAGCCACACTCAGATAGTGAGATACCATCACCACGATTCGGGTCGCAGGATACGATTATGGTGGTGGTGGTGGTGGTGGCGGCGCTGTTTTGACTTTGAAGAGGTTGTTCCCGTAAGAGTTTGGCCCCCCCCTGGCGGTTAACTGATTTTTTTCCCCTTACTCGCGGTCAGTTGGTCCTTTCTACCGTCTCTGCTGACAGTGTCACTCACGGCTCATAGGTGACCTTGTTTGAGAGAAAGGCAAGCCGGGATTACTGTGATCCGTTCAACATGTACGAGATTATTTGACTGTGTTCGGTTTGACCTCTACACACATTAGAGATGTAGATGTATCATGTTTGACATCGATCTAGCATGTTTCCATTATTCACCGGTTTGGGAATGTGCAGACACGTTGACGTTGTAAATTCTAAAGCCTGCAGTTGTGTCCTCCAGAGAAGGGTTTACTGTGCATGAGATAGTATATTGCATTTGGGGAGGGGGTGGGGGTGGGGGGACTGTTAAAACTGAGATTTTATTTCTTTAAGCATGAATGCCATATGAAAAAAAAAAATCACAGTCCAGCAAAGAATCGAGCAAACAACGAAGAAAAACAAATAAACACCACCACCACCAAAAAACACAAGAAACCCACTAGCACCACCCACAAAAAACCCCCACAAAAAACCCCACCACCATCAACAAAAATCCCCACAAAAAACACCAGTACCAGCAAACAAAAAGCACACACAAAAAACACCAGCAAACAAAAACAACAACAATAAACAAACAAAAACGAAACCAACTAACCAACCAGCCAAACAAAAACAATGGAAAAAACACACACAAAAAAACAAAAACCATTAACACCACCAACAGTAGACGCTGAAACTTTGAAACGTCGACGCAGTCAGTCAGAATGTAACTTTCAAGACCTTGTGATTAGTTTCATTATCTCCGGATAACCTTTCGAAATAAGTACCTTTTTTTTTGCAAGATGCTGGAAGATATTTTTTTATTTCCACATTATCAGCAAGAGTAAATTTCAACCCGGGAAAAACAGAAGAAAAAAGCAAACAAACAAACAACAACAAAAAACAAACAAACAAAAAAACTGTGACCTTTCTAGGAAACGATGATTTCCATTCGATCTGTAATTACTTATATCTTTTCCTGTTCTGTTTATGATGTGTTCATTGTACTTACTAATAAAGACCGTCATTTAAATAACCTTCCATATACCGTCTGAGCATTTTCTGAAGTAAAACTAGTCATGTTTTCTTTGTCTCCGTTCTTTCGGTAATGTTAGGTCTGTGTAAGGGAGATGATCAGTCGTAATAGGGTTGACATTCCTTGTAATGTCATCCACATAAAGAAGAATGCCTGAAATGTTTGGTGTGTAACTCGAACAGTTATTTTACAGTCTGTTTATTACCTGGGGTGTAATTGGTCCCTATTCTGGATGTTAAACGGGCATTGTGACAAAGGTGTACATTCTTGTTGGGACATCATTTAACATTGTATACGCCATAGAGTTATACAACGCGGGTGAATTATAAGAACGAAAGCCTTTGCCTTCAGCTAACATTCGTTCTTTTGTCCTGTCATTCCTCAAGACTAGGTTTTGTTCTAGTTTTTGACGACAGACACTCAAGCCTGTCAGAGAGGGGCAGTTGACATGTCCATTTCAGAGTAGATATATTATGTTGGTCAGCATTATTAAAAAGAACTGGCAGTTGACATGTCCATTTCAGAGTAGATATATTATGTTGGTCAGCATTATTAAAAAGAACTGAAAGGTTTTTTTTGTTTTTGTGGTTGTTGTTGTTGTTTTTTGTTTTTGTTTTTTTTAATACCGTAAGATGACCCCTCTAGGTCAGTTGTATGATACATGGTTACATTTTTTAGCCAAGATTTCTCCACAACACATATATACAAGTAGGAAATAGGCACCTCATGACTTGCAATCAACTCAACTCAAAAAAACACCCACCCCCAAAAAAGGGAAAAAACGAAAACAACAACAACAAAACAACAACAGCACCACCAACAAACTCTTCCACATCTCGTGTAGAGACGTCCATGTAAAAGATCAGTTGCAGTGTCTGTTACTCCACATAAAATCCCCCTCCCCCCGCACCCCCCCCCTCTCTAATCCTCCCCTCCCATCAATGCTACTGCTGCCGTATAATAATATACTCCCCACTTAGCTGTACACTTCCGTCTTAAAACGCCTTGGGGGGCAGAGTTGGGATAGGGTACGTGATGGCACTGATCTTGACTGCTCCGTGGTGGTGGCGGTGGTTGGTGGTGATGGTGGTGGAGCACCCCGCGGGGGAAGGACCGTGGCTCGTGTCGAGGCCAATCAAATCCCATGTCCCGACAAGGTCGAGGCCGTTTACTTCCCTTACCAAGACAGTCCGTTCTTTTTCTTTTTTTTTCTTTTTTTTTTTTCTAGCCTGGCCGGCCGGTCGTTCGGTCTGTCGGTTGGTCTCACGGCGCCCCATTAGCTGGCAGGTGGGCCCCAGCCCGCCAGGTCAGGTCAGGTCAGGTCAGGGTGTCTTTCGTTTGTAAGTCACTCCATTGCCCCGCTACACAACACCATGTTTTCTTTTTTAGTACCAACCAGCCAAGCCAGGCTGGTGGCGTAACGACCAGCTGTTAGGGGAGTGGACAGGGCTGTTGGCGGAGCCCGCGGCATCCTACTGTTATGGCAGCTGTAAGTCCTGGTCAGACAGAGTTGGGTGAGGTGGAGGAGGTGGTGGCGGGGACTGTGGAGGGGGCAGCGAGGAATGCAATTAGCGGTGGGGCGGGAAAGAGGTTAATTGGCAAACATGCCCGTCGTGTCCCGTCCCTCCTTTTCCCTAACTTGACAGTTTTGGGAGAGTTTTGTCTCTGTCTGCCTCTGCCCCCTCTCTCTCAGTGTCTCTCTCTCTGTACTTCCCTCTCAGTCTCTCTCTCTCTTGTGTCTCTGTATCTCTGCCTCAGTCCCTACCTCGCTGTCTCTGTATCTCTGTCTCTGTCCCTGTCTATCTCTGTCTCTCTCAAACAAATCTCTCTGCTGCGCGAGTCTGGGCAAACAGTCATTCGTTGTTGGTTCAAAAAGTGCACTACACCACAGAACACTACACCGCATTTTGCACTGCACTGAATTAAACTGCGCCACCCTATTCTACATTTATCTGCGTTCCCTTAACTCCGTAAAATACGCTACACACTTTTCGATATTACACCTCAGTGACCTCATGCATCAGTGGCGAACACGTTGTACACCCATTTTCAAGACTGAAAAAAAATATCCAGAGTACCGAATTATCCTTCCTGATATTACAGACTACCTTACACTAACTAGGACTGACCCACCCGACATTGTGTTACACCAGACTTAACTGTCTAGACACCACCGCATTATGTGACACTGCCCCAGTCTATATCCAACCCGATGCGACCAAACCACCGTGCACCCCACACTACTGTTCTTGAATACATTTCATTATACTGCTCTTTCATGCACTGCACCAGTCTGTATTAAAGTACAGAAACTATATCACACACCACACCATAAAGTGTTACGATACGCAATAGTTTCAGTACAACACGTAACAAAATCACCACAGCAACACACAATATATCAACCACCACAGCAACATGCACACAATACATTGCAGTACAACGCAGAACAGCACAGCACACTGCACTCAGTTAAACTCTCCAGCATTTGCCACTTGGCGGCAGAAGGTCACCGCGATGTTTTAACCCACGCCCAGCGCCACTATCACCGCACAAGTGTGGCGGAGCGGTTAATTCCGTGCTACACACCAACCACTGCATTGCGTCAAGGACAAGTTATCAAGACTGAGAGCTGCTGAGTGAGCTGCCTACAGCAGAGCATTGAGCACATAAACACACACACAGACGTACCGACATACGTGCGCGCACACACTCGCGCTAGCACATCCACACACACACACACACACACATACACAACGTGCCGAGTGAACTGCTTACAATAAAGTAGAGCGCGCGCGCGCACCCACACACACTCACAAAGAGAGAGAGAGAGAGAGAGAGAGAGCATACTGAGTGAACAGCTCAGTGACGAAGTAGTGAGAAACAAATCCAGTCAGTTACACTATGGAATACAAAATTTAATTACCTTCTGTGAGATAAGGTCACAACAATTATCCTGCAAAAAATAACGAGGTTTATCAATTGAGAAGACCGGCAGTAGACATATACATTTATCCATCAGTTTACAGGTCATAGAGGAAAACAGTCTGTTGGAAGAGATGGGTAGAATGGATCTCGTTAGAGTAAAACTGTATCATAGTTTTCCGAGATGGGCGCAATAGCCGAGTGGTTAAAGCGTTGGACTTTCAATCTGAGTGTCCCGGGTTCGAATCTCGGTAACGGCGCCTGGTGGGTAAAGGGTGGAGATTTTTCCGATCTCCCAGGTCAACATATGTGCAGACCTGCTAGTGCCTGAACCCCCTTCGTGTGTATACGCACGCAGAAAATCAAATACGCACGTTAAAGAAACAGTAATCCATGTCAGTGTTCGGTGGATTATGGAGACATGAAAATACCCGGCATGCATGAACCACGACAGAGTCATCGGCAAGTCGATGTTGGTCGTGTAACGGAAAGAAAGAAAGAAGACAGAACGACGTGAGCGTTGATGTCACCAGACAGTTCAGGAGCGTACTGACTGGCTCAGACAGCTTACGAGCCCCGTCACAATTCTCAGTCCTGCATCACCGCCCCACGCCTGCCATCTCATCTTTGCTTGTATGAGGAATAACAGAAGGGATGGGGGGATGGGGTGGTGGGGGGAGGGACGCTAAAGGGAGAAAGAGAGTGGTCGTGAGTGGTTTTTATCATATATTATGTAAAGCAGCTTTAGAGATTAAGAATGCTTTTCAAATATACATCATTATTATTGTAATTCTTTCGTGGTGCCTTTATATATTGGGAAAGGGGGTGGGGATCAGAATTCCAATTGAACTTCCAGTTGCAGTAAATCGCGTTTAATTTTTCAATTCTGCTTTTGAACTTGGCAAACTTTGAACACATGTTTTAAAAATTTTTTAGGATAAGCTGGATAGGCTGAACCACTGAGCTGATGGGCTGAACACACACACACACACACACACACACACACACACACACACACACACAGAGAAAGAGAGAGAGGGTGGAGGTGGGGGTCAGGGGGGCGTTTTAGGAAGCACGATCGTGCTTTGGTTTTGATCTTCAGGGTTCACAAAGTGGAATCATATTGGGCGGTGAAACACGTGGGGAGAGATTCCCTCATACTCTCTCTGGAACCATCATCCTTTGCACCAGGTGCTCCCATCCCCATGAACCTTCTCCCTCTTTCTCCCTCCTCCTCCTTCTCCGAACGTGCTGCCCATGCATGCAAGCCCGTGAGTGCCACGTGCACAGTGCACACAGACAGCAGGCACAAGGCAGAGAAAAAGCTTCATCCTTTTTTCCGAGTCCATGGACTGGAGGTCACCACGCGCACTCACTGAACTCCAAGCAGTTTTGATGTGAGGATATCACCCCATCATGTGGACATCCAAACTCCGTGCACACACGGTGTCTGCTTGCTATAGGCATTTTACGTTTCTGTCACTATACAGACGTACTGTGCAAACCGTTCGATGTAAGGGCATGGACTGAAACTTTTGTTTGTTGGAGATATAGTAGCAGGTGCTATGGTGGTGGTTTCCGTCAGTTTTGCAAGATCAGGGATGACAGTTGGTGAAGCACGAACATCGTTTGCTATAGCTGAACAATCCAAGCATGCAGCGGTAGTTCTTGAATAATTATGTAGAGCATAATGCTGTTGATGCTTTTAATAGGTCGCTTTTTTCTTTCCTTTTTGAACATTTTTATCATGGGCGTACGCATACACACACAAATGGGGTCTATAAAATGAGTTCATATTCGTAGGAGCAAATCTGCAAACACGTTGCCCCAAGAGATTGAGAAGTCTCCACCCTTTACCTTCAACGCATGGTTTGGATGTGAACCAAGGGCCTTCAACATACAAGTCCCACGCAACCAAATTCTTGGCGATGACGATCGTCCGAGACCTCGACGATGTCTGAAGGGCCTTTGAGACGGCCCCCTGGGGAGCACCCTGCACTGTCAGAAGACACAAGCCAATCCGGTGCCATCGGCAGCTGCCTCCCAGTTCTGTCTTTGTGTGGTCCGCACGTGCGCTATCATTACGCAAGTCCGCTTGGCACGTGTGTGATAAATAATCAAGGTTAGGGAGGGGGATAATAATAATGATGATAAAAAGAACAAAAGAACTCACACAAGCACACACGCAGAAGCGCACGCACATGTATGCATGCATGCGAGTGCGTCTGTGAATATATGAACGCACACGCGTGTGTTCACTCGCACACAAACACGCACGCGTGCGCGCGGTCAGGTACACATACACACGCACGCACACACATGTACGGACACGCGCGCGCACACACACACACACACACACACACACACACACACGCTCGCTTTCTTTGTCTCTGTCTCTCTCTTACTTTTAGCAAAATCTGTTGGACCCAACAGGATTACAACAAAAATTTTGTTGTCAATATTTCTTCCCCAATTCATTGCTTTCTTCGTCGTTTGTTTTCTTGCTTGCTGCCTTTCGCCGTTTCCTCCGTCTTTACTCCTGTCTCTCTTTCTTTGTGCTCTGGGAATGGAAACCCAGAAGATTCCATTTCCACGCGGTTACAGTAACCACTGGGCCACCGAACCCCAGCCTGTGCTTTCCTGCTTACTTCCTGCTGCCTGGTCAGCAGATTTCTTTGAAAACAAGATAAAGAATTAATTTGTATGGTCGCATGTTTGAAGCAGGCTGCTTGTGTACTTGTGTATTTAATGATCGGACAAGGCGAGTTGAGGAAAATGACATACTGCACCCTTTCTGAGGCTTGGCTGTGTTGTCTTCTACTACCCGTTTATTTCCTTTCATCTTGTTATGTTATATATATATATGTATTTATATATAATTCACACACACACACACACACACACATATATATATATAATTTATACATATTTATTTTTTGTGTATATTTATTCATTTTACCACGATTAAATCCATAATATTTTCATAACCACACACGACCACTGTCTCTCAACTGCAGTTACTTTTACAGCTGTTCCCAATTTTCTTTTTCTCCTTCCCCTCTTCCTTATTTTTCTAAGTAGGTTTGAGGGATTTTCTCTTACTTTACGATCGGCTTTCTAGACGGGCACAATAGCCGAGTGGTTAAAGCGTTGGACTTTCAGTCTGAGGGTCCCGGGTTCGAATCTCGTTAACGTCGCCTGGTGGGTAAAGGGTGGAGATTTTCCGATCTCAGAGGTCAACATAATTTATGTGCAGATCTGCTTATACCTCCTTCGTATGTATACGCAAGCAGAAGATCAAATACGCACGTTAAAGATCCTGCAATCCTTGTCAGCGTTCGGTGGGTTATGGAAACGAGAACATACCCATACGAAGAAGAAAAAGATCGGCTTTCAGTCCCAGGATGGCCCTGAATGGGTGATTAAGCTGTAGTAAGCCAAGGTAATAAACATAATTAACTATCGGCTCGATCTCGGCCAGGCCTTGGGGGCTGGGGGGTGTAACCTTCATGGTTGACTGAACTCGGGACGACACGGTGTGATCTGATCTGATGGGTTGGGGGAGCGGGGGGAGAGCTCGCAGGAGGTCAACCGTGGAAGTGAGAGGAGTGGCGTAGAGGGATTGAGGGCGAGAGAGAGAGAGAGAGAGAGAGGTGGGGAGAGGGGGGAGAAGGAGGGTAAAGAGACAGGGGGGAGAGGGGGGAGGGAGGGAAGAGAGAGAGAGAGGAGTGGGAGGGGAGAGAGAGAGACAGACAGACACACGAACATGAACGAAAGAAATAAGAGAAGAAAGCGTACAGTTCAACACGAATGGGTTTTTTTTCTTCTAATTTTTCTTTGTTTTTTATTTACAGGCTTTTTGCCGCTATCAACAACAGATTTTTTCGTCTTTTTGTTGTTATGTTTTTGTTGTTGTCTGGTTTTGTCTGTTTTTGTTGTTTATTGGTGAAGAGCACAGGAGATTTGAGATAAAAACAATAATAGAGACATATTTTACATGACGATAAAAGCAAACATGGGAGAGAATCCACAGAGAGAGAGTGAAGAAAAATGGGAGAAAAATAAAGATTGATTTTTTTTTTAACGAGAGACAGAGACAGAAACTTAGAAAACAGAGACCAAGGAGGGCAGCACAGAGAGAGAAACGAAACGAAACGAAACGAAACGAATCGAAATTTTCTTTTACCAGGGTAATGAGATAAGCAAATACATATGTTTTTTTTTCCCACCCAGCCCTGTGCGTAAGAAGAGAGAGAGAGAGGGAGGGAGAGAGAGAGAGATATTGGTTCAAAAACTTTATTACTCAAGGATAAAAATTTTAGGCATTTCCTATTCTTCCAATCTGCCCTTGCGACACCAATAACAACAATGACGATAACGACACAACAATGATAGTTTTCGTAAATTATACTACTACTACTACTACTACGAATGATAATAATAATCATCATCAAGAGTGAGAGTGAGAGAGACACACACACATACACACAGACAGACAGACAAACTGGGGAAGGTGCGGGGGGAGGAAGGAAGTTGTCGGTCTGAGGAGTGGGGGTGTTGGGGGGAGGGGGGCGGAGGAAGAGAGGAGAGGAGGAGGGTCCTCCCGGCTCACCCGGAACAAAGGGGAGACCAATAGGATCAGGTCGTGTGCCCGCAGGGAGACGTCCGGGGGAATAGATATTATACACATACCGCAGGGGGACAGCCTCCGCCGATCGATCCGTGGCTTGGACAGATCGGTTTGGGTCAGATCAGTGACTCAGCAATCAATGCTTTTGCCTATACTGGGTGAGTAGCTCTTCTCTCTTCTAGCTGGGCCGGCGGACATATATACGGTCGGATTGACGTCCTTCATGATGTGTTTTGTTTTGATGGTGGTGGTGGTGGTGGTGGTGGTGTGTGTGTGTGTGTGTGTGTGTGTGTGTGTGTGTGTGTTTTGCTACTGCTGTTGTTGTTGTTGCTGGTGGTGTTGGTAGTAGTGGTTGTGGTGGTTGTGGTACTGCCGTTGGTGTTGTTCTCCTTCCTCTGTCTGTCTGTCTTTTGGATACATTTGTTTGAATCCAGTATCCTGAGAGTTAATCAATATACCCACCATTACGTTTTGATTGGACAGTCGAAATTTCCTGTGCCCCATTGTATTATTTATTTATTTTATTGTGTGTGTGTGTGTGTGTGTGTGTGTGTGTGTGTGTGTTACTGTATATCATTTTCTGTGTGTGTTACTGTATATCATTTTCTTTGTTTTGTATCCATGAACTCGAGGTCGGATGCAACCCACAGAATGTTCGGTGGAACTATACGATCGCATGCTGTGCGACTGCAGCAGAAGACAGAAAAAGAAAAGTTGAGAAGAGAGACAGAAAGAAAGAGAAAAATAAAGACACGCATAAAGAATAACTGGTTAAAAGGACAGTGAAACTGTAAAAACAAAGAAGGAAGGAAGGGATAGAAGTTTAACCATAACTAGGCAACGAATAAGAAATGAAAGTAAAATAAACATAACTAGGAAAGAAGGAAGTAAAGAAAACACACACACACACACACACACACACACACACACACACACACACACACACACACAAAACCCAGCAAAAACAACCACCATGAAAAGAAAGTCTGTTCTTTACCAAGCCTCTCCCAAATGGTGTTCGTAAGGCAGAGAAAAACAAAGAAGACAATCCGGAAGCAACGATGAACGTTCATGAGCGACGGGTCTTCGGCCAAGTGGATAATAACCGAAGGAGATGCGTGTCCTTTTCCTTCATGTCTATGATCCGCGGCGATCCTCCATCCCCCGCTCCCCGGCCCCCCCCCCCCCGCCCCCCCCCCCCCCCCCCATGAATTATGCATCGTTTGGAAATGTTCCTCCTGGGCTTATACACTGTCAGAGGTGGATGTTGTCAATGCGTCTGTGGTTCATGTTTGTCCCTGGATGACAGTGTGTGGACTGAAAAGGGGGGCGGAGGAGGAGGGGGGTTGGGGTGGTGGTACGTGTTTTGTGGCCTTGTGTTAATGCCGGGGTTTTGGCCAGTTCTTAGTCGAATGAAGGTTTACGCTTGGTTTCGTTTCCCTTTATCTCTTGTTTGCTCCCTCCTCCCCCCCCCCCCCCACCCCCTCTCACTCTGTCAACAACAAGCAGCACAAAGAGGGGGGAAATCCAAAACAAAGACAACTTATCCGTCGGGCAAATCATGGAAATAGACCACTAATCCGATGAGGGGGAAAAAGGGGGGGGCAAATCCAAGAAAACACAGTATACCCAGTTGGACAAATCAAAGAGATACAGCTTAGTTATTGGTTGGAGAGAATCAAAAGCGGGGTGGATGGATGAAAAGCAGGAGAAGCAAAGGGTTAGGAGCGGGGCATAGGGGGTGGAGGGAACATGAAAGAGAATAGAAAATACAGCTCTTCCGTTGAGCTGATAAAAGAACATACAGACTTTGAACAAACTCCGAGAAAATACTCATCTATATTTGTTTCCATACATCAAAGAAAACACGCCATATCTGTTGCATAAGTAAAAAAAATACAGCTTTTCATTTGGGGCGAAATCAAATGAAAGATTATGCGTAGATATTGTTTCTGTTTTTGTTTTGTTTAGGCACAGTCCATCATGTTTCCATTTTGGCCTCAAAAGCTAATAGTTAGCATGAACATTCTGTGCGTCGCTGAATTCAAAACTCCGATTATTTTTCTCATATCGCCGTACTTGTAGGAATAAGAATGTGTGTGTGTGTGTGTGTGTGTGTGTGTGTGTGTGTGTGTGTGTGTGTGTGTGTGTGTGTGTGATCCCACTTTTTGTCTAAATTTAGGTTGTAAGTGTTCGTATACATGTATAAACACATCGTAGCTATTGTTTAGTTTTTTTTTACGTCTGTCGCGCTGCTGCTCCTGTTACTGCTTTTTATTTATTTATTTATTTTTGTTTTATTTACCCATAATATTATTTGATCCCTACCACTACAACCATTACTTACACTGCTGCCATGACGTTTTACCACTAACACAACCACCACCGACAAAACCACTACCATTACCACCACCACCACCATTACCACCACTACCACCATCACTACTACTACTACGAAAGCTGGTGCTAATCATAGTCTTAGACTTCTACGAAAGCTGGTGCTAATCAAAGTCTTAGACTACTACGAAAGCTGGTTCTATTCAAAGTCTTAGATCCCTTTTCCCACTTATAGACCCCCAACCCTCCACCCCCCCATCCCCAGCCTCTTTACTCCACCTTCCCTTTTGTCCGCTCATCCCTCCCCTTTCTCCCTCAGTACCCCCCTCCCCCCAACCCCACCCAGCCCCATTTTATAAAAGTACAAAAAGGCAAAAGTATGAAAGGCGTTTTAGGATGTCAGAATAATAAAAAAGAAGAAAAAAAGAGAGTAAGAATACAAGCAAAAAGCAGGAATGTGGAAAGCCATTCGTGTGGCAGAGATGAAAAAGAAAGAAGCCATTCGTCAAACTGTGTCAGACGAGGAGTTGAGACAGCAAAGTGTCTTTTTTCATCCTGGAAAAGCACTCCCAGAGGGAGTCCTTGTCTCCGTGAGGGAGAGGGAGAGGTAGAGAGGGAATGGTGAGGGTGGGGAAAACGTCTTGGAGGAGCCACAAGGAAGACGGACAGGATTTCCTGAAGACAGGGGTGACAGTGGAGAGTCAGGGATTCGTCAGGAAAAAGACAAGAAGGGTTGTTGTGATTGGTACTGTGTTGACCGACTGACCCCTTTTACATCCCCCCCCCCCCCATCCCCCTTCATTTGTACGGCCTGTGTCTTGTGTCTCAGTTTCTTCCTGTTTTAAGGTGTTCTTTCTTTTTTCTTTTCATTCTTTCAATGACACACACACACAAGCGCGCGCGAACACGCACGCTTACACACACACATACACACACACACACACACACACACACACTCACACACAGAAAGCCCTACATACTGACCCCAGACCCTCCCCCACAACATAGGGAACGAACCGTCCACACGGAAGACAGGTTTTGTTCTGCCCAGTCAACATGACGTGTAGTGTGTCTTCCGGCGCTCTCAAAACCAGTCCCTCAGCTTATTACTTGTTTGCCTGTACATGCGTGCGTGCATGCACACATTCACACATACACACACACGCGCGCGCGCGCGCGCACACACACACGCGCACGCACGCACGCACGCACGCACACACACATATGTATGCACACATACGCGTACACGCACGGACGCGCGCGCGCGCACACACACACACACACACACACACAAATAAAGAAGGTGAAAGAACTGAAGGAAGGGGAAAAAAAAATCACCCCCCTCGCATCTCTCACGCCCCCACTCCTCCCCTCTCCACCCCAAAGCCCTTTTTTCCCCCTTTCTTTTCCCAAACATATTAATGCGGAAACCAAAGTAGTCACCAAAGAGAGTTTTCCACAATCTCCCCTCCCCACCGAAAACTAGGCCAAGGACAGCAACTGAATCTTGTGGGAGTTATTTCCCTTCTTTGTGTGTGGTGAAGGTGAAGGAGGGGGGCGCGGGGGGGTCTGTGAACAATGGCACCACCAATTGCTGGCTGTTAGTGTCAGTCAGAGGCCATCGTCGATTTCACAGAGACAGATCCTAAATGTGCTAAGTGAAAAGGAAGATGCATTCGTCAAATCTGTGTCAGACGAGGAATGAAACGGGCACAACGGTCTTTGTTCATCCTAAAAGCACTCCCAGAATTTTCTCGTGAGGATGATGTTTAGATAGTTGAATGGTTTGAGGTGCGTGGTAATTTTGGAGGGGGAGAGGGTTGTTGAGAGTGACAAAGGAAGGGGTTGTCAGAAAGAGAAGGGTGTGTGTGATTGTACTGTGTTGACCGCGCCCACCCCCCGATGTGGTTTTGGTCTATTTTACTTTCGGGCTCTTTTTTACATCTTTCTGACACACACACAGCGCGGCGAAAGCATTTACAAACACACCTCCACACACCTACCCAGCCCTCTCTACCCCACCCACCCCCACACTAGGCACTCACCGAGCAGTTTTGTTTCTCCTTCTTATTTCCTTCCGCCTCTCCTCCTCACTTATTACTTTTTCCTGACATTTGCATCCATACACTACCACACACGCGCGCGCGCAACTACTACAACAGCAAGCAACGCACACAATAGTCACACGCTACACAGGACGCGCACCGCCGACACACACACACAAATAAAGAAGGTGAAAGAACTGAAGGAAGGGGAAAAAAAATCACCCCCCTCGCATCTCTCACGCCCCCACTCCTCCCCTCTCCACCCCAAAGCCCTTTTTTCCCCCTTTCTTTTCCCAAACATATTAATGCGGAAACCAATGTAGTCACCAAAGAGAGTTTTCCACAATCTCCCCTCCCCACCGAAAACTAGGCCAAGGACAGCAACTGAATCTTGTGGGAGTTATTTCCCTTCTTTGTGTGTGGTGAAGGTGAAGGAGGGGGGCGCGGGGGGGTCTGTGAACAATGGCACCACCAATTGCTGGCTGTGGTCAGTCAGTGCCATCGTCGGATTTCACAGAGACCAGGATCTCCTAAATGCGTAAGGTCACGCGAGGCAGATTGCATTATCGTCAACCATCAGCTTGCAGCAGAGCTGGGAAATGAAAAAGGCTCCACCGTCGTTGCCACACAGTACTGCTCACGATTTTCTGTCAGATTTTTATTTTTATTTATTTTTTATTTTTTGTTGTCTGTGTATTTTTGAGTGTGTGAGGTGGTGTGAGAGTGAAAAGGAAGGGGTGGAGAGGAGTGTGTGTGTGTGTATGTGTGTGCGCGCGCCCACGCCCGCGGATGTGTGAGATCATAGATTCGGGCTGATTAGATAGATGGCCGTGCTGTGATGCAGCAGTGGCGGCAATGCTTTTAAACACTCTCCACCTACCCCCCCTCCCCCCCACCCCTATACCCTATGCACTCTCGCTTTTTATTTTTCTTCCTTTAACCTCCGCTTCCTCTCATCTTACTCTCATATCATTTCTCACATCTCACCGGTGGACGAACTTACTTTACTATTATCGTCAAGCAAACGCACAGCATGCACGCTCACAGGTACACACACACACACACACACACACACAAATAAAGAAGGTGAAAGAACTGAAGGAAGGGGAAAAAAAATCACCCCCCTCGCATCTCTCACGCCCCCACTCCTCCCCTCTCCACCCCAAAGCCCTTTTTTCCCCCTTTCTTTTCCCAAACATATTAATGCGGAAACCAAAGTAGTCACCAAAGAGAGTTTTCCACAATCTCCCCTCCCCACCGAAAACTAGGCCAAGGACAGCAACTGAATCTTGTGGGAGTTATTTCCCTTCTTTGTGTGTGGTGAAGGTGAAGGAGGGGGGCGCGGGGGGGTCTGTGAACAATGGCACCACCAATTGCTGGCTGTGGTCAGTCAGTGCCATCGTCGGATTTCACAGAGACCAGGATCTCCTAAATGCGTAAGGTCACGCGAGGCAGATTGCATTATCGTCAACCATCAGCTTGCAGCAGAGCTGGGAAATGAAAAAGGCTCCACCGTCGTTGCCACACAGTACTGCTCACGATTTTCTGTCAGATTTTTATTTTTATTTATTTTTTATTTTTTGTGGTCTGTGTATTTTTGAGTGTGTGAGGTGGTGTGAGAGTGAAAAGGAAGGGGTGGAGAGGAGTGTGTGTGTGTGTATGTGTGTGCGCGCGCCCACGCCCGCGGATGTGTGAGATCATAGATTCGGGCTGATTAGATAGATGGCCGTGCTGTGATGCAGCAGTGGCGGCAATGCTTTTAAACACTCTCCACCTACCCCCCCTCCCCCCCACCCCTATACCCTATGCACTCTCGCTTTTTATTTTTCTTCCTTTAACCTCCGCTTCCTCTCATCTTACTCTCATATCATTTCTCACATCTCACCGGTGGACGAACTTACTTTACTATTATCGTCAAGCAAACGCACAGCATGCACGCTCACAGGTACACACACACACACACACACACACACACACGCAAACACACGCGCGCGTGCACACACGCACACACATACACACGCACACACACACACACACACATACACACACACACACACACACAGACACACATACACAGACACACACACACACACTCGGGAAGTAGAGAGAGGACAGGGACAGAGACCAAGAGATAGACTCAGTCACGGAACCTGAGACCCATTTCTCCCCCCCCCCCCCCCCAACTCCCCCTATGTGTGTAGAGACGGTTAGGTCTGTATGATAGTATAATACAGCTGATGGTATGGTCTGTTTTCTCACAGTTGTCATGCGCTCACCAGTGATAATATTACGGTGGAGTGTTGTAAAACAGTACAATAGTTATGGACACGCTTGCAGTCATAACTGATATAATAATACATGCGTATTCTGGGCGCCTTGACAGAATCATGCAATTGTGTGCAGATACGTTCGTCACATGCTTGCCTTGTGCGCGTATTTGTTTACACACACACACACACACACACACATACACACACACACACGCACGCACGCATGCGTCAGTGCGCGCGCACACACACACACACGTACGCACGCACGCATGCGCGCGTACACACACACACACACACACACACACACACGATCGTCTATAGAAATGAAAAGACTTCTTCCACGACACACGAGTACGCAAGGGCGTCCCGGCTGACACACCCACACCGACACGTGCTAAAAGAAAAAAAAAAGTGTGAGGAATTTCGTTTTTCAACAGACGATGGTGCAGAGAATGGGAGAGAAGTAGAGTGAGTGACTGGCTGAGCAAATGATGTTTTCACTGCTGTAATTACCTGAAGTAACAACAGCTGTCATTCTAATAGGTAGGCTGAGAGTTCAGGCATGCCAAAAACCTCTTTCGCCAACTCTCTCTCTCTCTCTCTCTCTCTCTCTCTCTCTCTCTCTCTGTGTGTGTGTGTGTGTGTGTGTGTGTGTGTGTGTGCGCGCTTGCTTGCTTCTTATTTTGATGGATTGTTCGTCTTTGTCTCTGCAGAACTTTGAAAAAGTTTTCCCATCTTCTAAATGTATATTTATTCTATTCTATTTATTTATTTCATTTTGTTGTTTCCTTTTCCATTATCTTTTATCGGTGTTTTCCTTCTTTCTCTTCATTTTCTTTTGAATCTGTTTTTCCTTCTTCAATTTCCTGGAGAAATTCACATTCACTTTTTACGGGTCTTTTTTGCTTTCCTTTTCAGTTTTTTGCGCCTCTTTCATTTCCTTCAGGCGGTTTACATTTACGCATTTATTTCTGTTTTTCTTCTTTTTTTCCCCCTCCCTTTTTTTTCCTTTTTGTATTGTTTATCTGTGTCCTTTCCCCCTCCCTCTATCTCTCTGACATACCCTCGGCATACACTCTGTGTGTGTGTGTGTGTGTGTGTGTGTGTGTGTGTGCGTGCGTGCGTGCGTGCGTGCGTGTGTGACCCAGCTACAATCCCATCATTTCCGTCGTGGTGGTCTCTCTCTCTCTTTGATTCAGCCTTTGTTTCGTTATTTTATTTTTTTTTATTTTTGTTGTTGCTGGTTTGAATGTGTTCCCTCCTTTCTCTTCTTTCTGTCTTTCTTTTTCCTCCATTCTTTCTTTCTCCTGTTTGTTCTCCGTGTCTGCCCTTTCATTTCTTTCAGATGGTTCACATTGGTTTCAATCTTGTTTCTGTTGTTTGTATCTGGCTCTCGTCTGGAGTTCGGTGTCACGTCCTTTATTATGTTCTCTCTGTGTGTGTGTGTGTGTGTGTGTGTGTGTGTGTGTGTAGGGGAGAAAAGAGTTGCCTATCGTTCAGGTCGGCTGGGTTAGAAGAACTCTGTGTGTGTGTGTGTGTGTGTGTGTGTGTGTGTGTGTGTGGAGAGAAGGGTGTGTGTGTGTGTGTGTGTATGTGTGTGGAGAGAATTGTGTGTGTGTGTGGAGAGAGAAGGGTGTGTGTGTGGGGGTGGGTGGGGGGGGGGGGACATTATTTATCAGTTTCATAACCACTCTCATGTGTTTTTGATTTGCTGTTTACTTTTTGATATCAGCATATATTTTGAATGGTGTTACTTTGTATCCTCCATGCCCCGTCTAGGGACAAAAGGATTAGATATTCTTTATTCTTGTGTATACACATAAATGTTTTATTTTTTTCATATATATCTAGATATTCACCCTCCGACTTCCCAGCCAGTCTGTTGTTGTTCATCTCAGCCTTACACAGCACAGCTAACCAAAGAGATGAGAACATGTTCATCACTATACACACAGACATGGACATAATTGTGTTAGTATAACAGCGAACAATACTGAACATGTTTTTGATGGACAACACGGAAATGGTACCAATCAAGGATTATGAGTAAAACAAATATGGAAACAACGTTTCTTACATCTAGTATCTAGAACAGAGAGCCGTGGAAAGAAAACTAAAGCGAATAAAAAAACCCAGTCATGCATATTACGTCGGACAGAACGTGTTTTGGAGTGATCACAATCGTGCAAAAATCCGAACCAAAATCAGATTATTAATTTACACTCCTATGTGTTTCTATCGTCTGTGGGCTAAGGACCTATGAGGGTGGCTTTCCTGGACGTGACAAATGTTGAAGAATGATTATGATTATATAACTCGGGAAAAGAAAAAAAAGAAATCGGTATTTCTATGGCATGACCATTCAGCTTCCAGAAGGCCTCCCGGAGGGGGGGGGGGGGGGAGGGGAGGGAGAGGAGGGTGTTTGTTGACTTTCAGGATCTTGTTCTGGCACAGGCGGCATCGGTCGTCGACCTGGATACATGTGAGGGAGGGGCAAGGAGGGAAGAGGGTGGGTGGTGGTGACTAGAAGTTTGCTGTAGCTTGTCAACGTATAAAATGTGGCGTGAGGTATTGGTGGTAAAACAAGGAAAGGAGGAGGAGAGGGGTGCGGGGGTATTATGAGAAAGAAGAGGGACGTTTTGAAGATGTTAAAGGGCGAGGGATGTATGCTAGTTTTGATGGAGGAACACGGTATGAGCAGAGAATGCCTAGAGTCCACGTATTGGCTTCAGAACAACAGTTCTGCCACTGAAGCCATCATGGAACACGAGATTTCGTGTGCCCCCCCTCCCTTTGTCGTTGTCGTTACTGGTGTCTTTTGTCCGTTTTTGTCTTTTCCTTTGTTGGGGATGTGGGGGGCGGAGCTGGGGGGTGGGGGTTCAGCTTGCTCGTATTCCGTTCTCGTTAAAACAGGAGAATGGGCACCACATTCTCCACCCCCACCTCCGTGCCCCCCACCTACCTACCACCGTCCCTTACCTCCGAACGTTTTTTTCTCGGATGACTACAGATTCATTGTGGTATTATGTTGCTTAGGTATGGCAGAAGAATCTTGATAATCGATATGCGACAATGCAGCTCGGATGATCTTTAAAAAAAAAAAAACAACTGCTTTATTGTGTTGCTTATTGAACAGTTTTTTCAGAAGTGCAATGTACTGTGACATCTGATTGTTGGAGATTTTTGACGACATGGCTTCTCTTTTATTCCATCAACGGCTTTTGAAATTGTATAATAAAGAGGACAAAAACCGTTTCCGGATATTGCATCTCAAATTCAGGATTTGATGTATAATGCATAGTTATAAAACGTGTATGAACATGTTTTTGCTCCATTCCTCGTTGTTAGAGGCGTGTTTTTTGTTGTTGTTGTTGCTTTTCTAATTATTTGATTCTTGATGGTTTGTTGTTTCCCTGTCATTGTTTTTTTGTCCGTCCGCGTGTTTGGTTTCCTATATTGCTCTGTTTCATTATTTGCCCCTCCCTTCTGTCCCCCTTACCCTTCTTTGTGTGTGTGTGTGTGTGTGTGTGTGTGTGTGTGTGTGTGTGTGTGTGTGTGTTGGGGGTAGGGCGGTATATTCCTGTCTTTACCATGGTTTGAGGTGTAAAATACCTTTACCATTGTTTAAGGTATAATGCATTTTTACTCAATGATATTAGACTGTGGAAGAAATATGCGCAATCTGAAAGCCTTTATGTTTGTGTAACTGTTTTTGTTTAATCACGTGTGTGTACCTGTCTTCCTATATTCGAATTATTTTAGTCTAAGTATGGTTCCAAATACTAACACGGAAATTCAATCTTTGCATCATTCACAGTGTGCATGCATGTTTGTTAAGCCTCTGTTATCGAAATCAATTGCTAGCGTTTAACAGAGCAGAAAAGAACTTGCCGCGTCAGTTGTTTGTTGAATGAAAAGATAATGGATTTTGGATTGAACAGAAAATACGGTAATCGCCTGTGTTTGTCCTTGCACTCTCGCGAGATTTGTTTCGAAATAAAAGACGTTTTGGTGTGGAAGATACCAGAGAGAGAGAGAGAGAGAGAGAAGGGGGACGGATATTCTGGTTCAGTTGTGACGTGCCTACAGCCGTCTTTTGTCCAATCAATACCCGTTTGCCTCCTCTCTTCCTTTCGTGGCCGTGTGCTGATTTCTGGGAGAAGGGATTACCTAAAAGCAGTTGGAAGCTGACCTGAGTGGAACGGCTAATGAAATTTTAATGACTGCTTCTCGCTGGAAGTCTAGAAAGACTCTTGGCTTAGATGTTGACCGTATTGCTTTGATGTACATCGACCTCTTCAGAGTTCTGTATCAATTCTGGTCCAAGACCACGGGCACACTAAAAGCATGGCCATTCTTCGACAGGGGCGGTGATAAAAGGAGAAAAATGGAATTACTTCCACGAGTATTGACTTTTTTTTTCTCCTCGGGACGAATTACTGTGAGAATCGAAGCGTTCGTGTTTGAAGACAACGGCGGACCAGCGACGGAGGTTGCTAACAGGCTTTTTGGAACTTTAAACCACCCGGAGCGTTGTGAAAAGACGGGGGGTCAGAATAACGCTGAGTCAACTTTTAATGTAATGAAACTCGCGGACGATGGCAAAACACGGTTGGATTGAGGGCAAGGGCAAAGCCGTTGTCTGAGAAGCAGCACGGCTGTTGTTGGAGCCGTGTGAATTGTGGTGTGACTAGCATGCTGTCTGGGATGTGACTATGGGCATGACCTGGTGTCGTTGTTCAAAGACCGCCAGCCGTAGAGGACCCCCCGTCCCCCGAACCACGCCACGTTCTTGGGAACAAGACCGCAGCCCTGAGCAGCCTGACCTTCAGGGCGTCAGCCACCAGGTCGTTAAACTCCACCAGCTTGAGAGGACCACCAAGTTCATTTCTGACCTTGACCTACTTTCTGGGCCCATTTCTGGCCTTACCTTAATTGCTCGCGTTATGTTCGAAAGTTTTGAACTTTTTTGTTTCTTTCTTCCTTTCCCCTTTTTTCTGTCTTATTTGCTCTCTCTCTCTCTCTCTCTCTCTCTCTCTCTCTCTCTCTCTCTCTCTCTCTCTCTCTCTCTCTCTCTCTCTCTCTCTGTGTCTCCCCCTCTCCCTCCCTCCCTCAGTGTCCGTACTTCAAACCATCTCAGCAACACCTCTCTCTCTCTTCCGACCCTCCCTCCTCACCCCGCCCCATCTCTCGCTCTCTCTGTGTCCGTGCTTCAAACCATCTGAGCAACGCCCTCCCCCCTCACTCTCTCTCTCTCTCTGTGCGCGCGCACGTTTATTCAGAGCAAAGACAACGCACGAGTCCAAGAAGTATCATTGCAGACCATGTAACCCTGTGATCAGCTGTGTTCCGAACTGCCGAGTGTTCCCACGATTCTTGGATTCTGCATCTCTCCCACACCTGTGTAAAGTTCCAGCAGCTCAGTGTTTGCAGAGCTCTTTATTCCCGATATTCCTTCAACACTTATTTATCATCAGTGTTGTCTTTTAAAAATTTTTTTATATTATTATTATTATTACTACTACTACTACCTTTAAAAAAAATGAAATTATTATTTATTTATTATTTATTATTTTATTTATGTACGCTTATAGTTCACTTCATCAAGTTTTTGCGCATTATGCATATTATTATTAGTAGTAGTAGTTCCTTTTTAAAAAAAAAATGTATTTATGTATTATTTATTCACCCACCCCACCCCCCTTTTTTTTTCAAGGCCTGACTAAGCGCGTTGGGTTACGCTCTGGTCAGGCATCTGCTTGGCAGATGTGGTGTAGCGTATATGGATTTGTCCGAACGCAGTGACGCCTCCTTGAGCTACTGAAACTGAAAAACTTCAACACTACGAATCTGCAATTCTGTATTCGTCCCTCCAGCATGTCTGCACACAATGCTCATTCACCTCTATATCCCCACAACTTTTTGTTTCACTGTACACAGTGCATATTCACCTCTATATCCCCACACCTTTTTGTTTCACTGCACACAGTGCATATTCACCTCGATATCCCCACAACTTTTTTTTCACTGCACACAGTGCATATTCACCCCTATATCCCTACAACTTTTTTTCACTGCACACAGTGCATATTCACCTCTGTATCCCCAGAACTTTTTTTTCACTGCACACAGTGCATATTCACCCTTATATCCCCACAACTTTTTTTTTCACTGCACACAGTGCATGTTCACCCTTATATCCCCACAACTTTTTTTTTCACTGCACACAGTGCATATTCACCTCTATATCCCAACTTCTATTGTTCCACTGCACACAATGCTCATTCACCTCTATATCCCCACAACGTATGTTTTTTCATTATACATAGTGCATATTCACCTCGATATCCCCGCAACTTTTTTTTTTCTCTCTCCATCCTCATTTCTGTGTTATCAGTATAAGTACTGCTGATTACTGCGTGAGTGTTTTCATTGGTCTACGTTTTGACACTGTCAGCTGCAGCAACAAGGAGCAGTTGAAATGTGGAACTTTGAAAAGTGAAGTCCTTTGGGTCAGTAAGCTGTTTGGGATATAGGGAGAGGTGATGCTGTGGATTCCCTTCCGTCCGTTGTGTCTGTGTTGAACGATTGGTATACTGGCATAGCCACGCTCGATATTCGGTTTTGATTTAATGTATGGAGTTGAATGGTGTGGTATTAGTTCTGTATGTAGCGTGTTGTGACGAGCGCAGTAATGTACAATATTAAGTTGTCCCAAATATTCACGTATGTAATGCTTTTTTGTTTGATTTTGGATATGAATGTAACTTTGTACATAGTGTTTAAACGTTCAAACCGAGTTCCTGGCTACAGTTAAACATCAGTCAAGTGAATGTTGTTACAAATGTTAGCGACGGAAGGTCACTTGTTAACGTCCTTTCAAGCACTTCTGTGATATACGCTCAGAACCGATTTTCATTCGTAAAGGATACAGTTGAAATGTTTAAAAAAAACAACAAAAACAACAACAACCAAACAAATAAACAAAACAAAATAAAAAAACACGAAAAAAGACAACAGTAACAAAACAAAACAAAACCGCTTTCAGCAGCTAAAAAAAAAAAAAAATCAGACAAAGTCAAGGCCATCATGATGCTGACATTGGGGCATGCTCTGGTTTTCGTCTTAAAAATTTTTTTTTGACAAATGGACAGAAACAAAAAACAAAAAAACCCAGATTTCCACGGAAAGCATTGCCGTGTGTGACGTCTCTCTCCAGTGGAGAGGAAAATAACCCGCCCGATTGGGGCATGTTTGTCACAAGAATTATCATTCACGGAAGCTTCGTTTTTGCGTTATTTGTTCTCTCTTCCCCCCCACCCCCTTCCCCCTCCCCACCCCCTCTGCGATACTGATTTCTTGCACTCAACCGGTTTGTGCTTGTTTGCACATTACGCTTGATCTCATGGGGGAAAAAAAGGAAAGAAAATAAAGAAAGAAAAAAAAAGAAGGATGTTGGCTTAACAACTGTAGTACATCATTGTCAGTGGTAATTGATGGGGTGCAGCTCCGCGATACCTCTCCAATTCTGAAAAATGAAGCAATCCGAAAGGGAAATTATCCACTATCAGCATCCCGCATAAACCAAGTTTACAAGCCAGCACCGTGCACGTGCAAGAACATGGCGGATCGATCTGATTGGTTGGAAGATCGTTCAGTCTTTGTTAACCAACTTCCTGATTGGTTCGGTTTTTTTGTTGTTGTGGTGGGTTTTTTTCCCCCCTCGTCTCGTGCACGGAGCATAGAGCCCCCGGCTGAAATTGCATCCTGTCCTTGCGGTTTGTGACGTGTGCTGGTTCAGACGACAGGGGATCGATGACGCACGTGTTTACGTTTCTGTTAGCGATGGAACATCGATATTTCCCTTTTTGTTTTCGGAGACGTTTCGATCTTGCTCTGCAGTTTCGTCCGGCCAGAAGGAGGATTCCATGGCTCCGTTCCACGTTTTTTGGGGCCGGAACTTTTTTATTATTATTATTATTATTATTATTATTATTATTATATATATATATATATATATATATTTTATTATTATTATTATTTTTTTTTTTTAGGTTTTCGGCGTATGGAATTTCAGTCATTATTGAAATGTTGTACGCTATCGACTTCCTTGTCTGGTTCATGGATGGCAGTAATTGGGCGTGGGGATTGTTAACAGTCTGGGGTCTGGTTCCTTCAGATGAATGAATGCAAGGCAGTCTTGGTGTCAGACAGGAATTTAAAAAAGGCACAAAGACAGAAGTGCGACATTGTTATGTCCATATGTTCTCCTCTCTGTCTGTCTGTCTGTATCTCGCCTCTCTCTCACTCTTTGCCTCATTCTCTCTTCTCCAGTTTTGTTTTCTCTATCCATAAGTGTGTGTGTGTGTGTGTGTGTGTGTGTGTGCGTGGGTGTGTGTGTTAGGAAAATGTTCCTTTTCATCGAGATGGAAAGCCTTCCCCCAGAGAAACCGCAAACAACAAAACCCACCTGGCAAACTTTCCTCGTTATCCCCTGATGATTGTCAGCACGGGCATTACAGGCTTAGGGACAAGGCGTTACTGTAACACGAACCCCAGGTGGGCGGACGTTATAACCGTAGGTTACCTGTGTTTCTGAACCGTGACTCAAGGATCAATGACGTATGCAGGACAACTTGCGTGGCTGGCCAGCGGTAACGTAACCCTCGTGAAATATGAAGACGGTAGAACAGTTAAGCTCCGATGAGCATCTAATCCCCTTATCTGTTTTGTTGTAGTTCGGGGCCGGGTTTCCTCTGCTGGGTTGCCTCGAGGTGACTCACTCTGGTCCTCTAAGAACCCCCCATACAGAGAGAGAGAGAGAGAGAGAGAGATGTCAGGATGGTGATGAGCCAATAGGAGTGTCTTCCCAAAGTGTCACACACACACACACACACACACACACACACACACACACACACCTACCTCTGTTCACACACCCCTGCTCACCCACCCACACCCCTGCTCCCGCCCTCCCTCTCTCCTCCCTTTTCCCACCACACTCCCCTCCATCCACAAGCCTCATCCTGACCCACAGACACTTACTCATATACACACACACACTTACTCACACACACACACACACACACACACACACACACACAGAGGCAAGCGCGCGCGTGTTTTTTGTTTGTTCTTTGTTCTTTCATTTTTAGTAGCTTGCATGCGCACGCGCAGGCTCACACGCATCACACACACAGTTGTTACATACTAAATCATAATGTAATAGTATCTTATCCACATGTTTTTCTTTTTACATAATAATTGATGTGTGCATGGTGATAAGTAAAGGGTGTGTCAGTTGTTTTTTTTTTTCTCTTTGATTTTTGCTGACGGGCATTTTATTTTAAGTGAGCCTAAAGAGAATTTTCTGTTTTTGATTGAAGCAGGTAATAAAGTATTTTGAATTGAATTGAAATTCTATCCTCCGCACTTTTCCCGATCGTTTAGTGACTTTTCCATTGGATTAATTAACGTATAAGGCGATTGAGGTGTCCCTGGCAGACACCATCGGTAGCTATTTCGCCTCTGGAGGGTCATTCATATGTGTGTTGGGGGGTGGGGGTGGGGGGAGCTAAGCGGATTTTTGTACGGGTTTTGTGCGAACAGAACGAGAGTGATCAGCACGACGTTGGGGGGGGGGGGGGGGGGGGGGGGGGAGAGAAGAAAGAAAATCAATTTGAAGAAGAAAAGAAAAAAAAAAAGCAGCTGTCTGTCTGTCTGATTTCTTCTCAACGCGAACTTTCTGTTTGATAGTACAACTGCAGATGCGATGTTATGATCCGTTTTATTCCACGCATCACCGCGAGTAAGAAATCACCACTTACATAGACACACATCACAAGATGCAAAAGATATCAGAGATATGTGACAATTGAAGACGAGGAAAATCCATTTTCATGGGAATACAAGAAGAAGCACGAGGAAAGGGCATAGTCAGTAAAATATGAAAAAAGCTACCTGCATCGACAGTATGAATATTTAGAGAGAACAAGACTGATAGGTGTGTGGCAATATGAGGTCAGGTCAGCCCATCTCTTGTGTATATTTATTTATTTTTGTACAATACAAGCATGCTTGAGAAAAAAATAATCACTTCCTACAGGTACAGAATAATTTACACAAGAGCTGAAAAATAATACATTTTTGGTGATTCGAGTACATTAATAGCGAGCTGAGAAAAGCCCTTTTCACAGGTTTTTATAAACAGACAGTTCTTTGTGAGCCCAGCCAGCTTACCCCCCCCCCCACCCCTGCTCTTCCCCAACACCCACCCATCCTCCAGTGACCTTCACCCGTAAGTTTAATAGGGGTTAGGTGGGGGAGGAGGGGGATGGTGGATATGCTGAGCTTTAAAGAGAGATGGCGGTCGTGTTATCGTGTACAGAGCCCAACATCATAGAGTGAGTAAATGACTTTAAAGGATTCGAGGAACGACAGTTCTCGGCCAGGGAGTCTGGCTGGCAGGCGAATTAGAAAGCTATCTGTAGGTGGGCGCTTGTCGTCGGCCCAGGGTTTTGGCAGGGACTGATGGGATTGTGGCGGATAAAGGGTGGCTTTGTCAGCCAAGGTCAGAGAGGGTCGGGTCAGGTCTGGGTCAGTCTTTGTTTTCCATCGACATGCTGGTGGTGGGCGTGCATGGGTTTTGTGTTTTGTTGTCACGTTTTCCGGGACGCATGCAGTTTTATGATTTATATGCCTGTGGATAACAGCAGCAAGATTCTCTCTCTCTCTCTCTCTCTCTCTCTCTCTGTGTGCACGCACGTGTTGTGTGTGCGTGGGTATGTGCTCCAGTATGAGTTCTGTGTAAGCGTGTGTGTGTGTGTGTGTGTGTGTGTGTGTGTGTGCCTGCGCACGCGTTCATAGGTGCGAATGTGTCATGCGCACGACGTGCATGAGCTACCAAAAATAAGTGAGCGCTGTTACAGAAATGTTCAATTTGCTTCAAAGAGGCAGCTGCACAAAGTGAAGTTTTGATAACCACGTCTCCTGGGATGGATTTACCGGTCTTCCCCCGTCTTCTGCGATGGGCGTCGACTGAGCTCTGTGGTCATGGTGTTCAAATAGTGACCGTGGTTGTCTGATGGGCGTCTTCCCGTTCGTCACTGTCCCTTGTACGTTCGTTCACACGTTCATTTTTCTCTCTGAATGCACTAAGAGAGACAGAGTGATAAAAGGAGGACACGTGAACGGTGTTACTCATTGAGGACCATCAGGGTCCAGTTCAAAGGGGGGAGAAAATAAACACGATGAAACTGAATCGTTGGCTGAAAGGTCTTTTTTTTTTTTTACCCCCTCCTACCCTCCCACCCCCACCCCCCACTCCACCGCAATACTGAATAGATTCACGGGGGAACAAATATGCACAATCAATACCTTTGTAATGTAGTGTGTGTGTGTGTGTGAGAGAGAGAGAGAGAGAGAGAGAGAGAGAGAGAGAAAACACAAGAACATCGCAATGGCCATAAAAGCGATCAAACGTACACGATAATGCGTACTGCAGCCTATAAAACAGCCACACAAAAAACACCGCCCAAACAACCGCTCCACATATTTGTAACACACACACACACACACACACACACACACAGAGTGTTGCAGTGTGTAACAGAACAAAGACGCGGACAACAAAGGCGACACTTTGTTACATGGTGTTGTAAATGTTCACGTCCTATTTCCAAGGGTTGGCGCACTACATAATCATGCCAGTGCATAAATTGACACTAACAGTTTATAGGGTGAGAAGATTGTATGCCAGATTCGGTCTTTTCATTGCGGTTTTTGTTGTTGTTGTTGTTGTCGTTGTCGTCGTGGAATTTCCCGTCGGACCTTGTACCCACACCACTCCTACACACCGTTGTTCTCTTACCACCTCACTCCCACTTCTTTTGATGTGCAGTATGTTTTTATTGTGTAGTTCTGTGCGGTGAAACTGACGAATGGGTTTTGTGCGCACTTGCAGCGTAGTTCATTGTGG
>NC_134876.1:81478673-81481173 GCF_041734735.1 Babylonia areolata
TCGTCAGAACTTAGCTTTCTAACGCGTTGTTTCTTTAGATGATGTAAGTGGAAATGTGTTATACACTTTGACACGTTTGTAATAAACTTTTGCTTTGGGCCTGTATTGCTACGCCCTCACCTTTAAAGTCACGTGCGCGCGCTTGGGTGCGTGCGCGCGAACGCTCGCGCACATGTGTATAGTTGATACGACTGATGGAAAGCGCAGTGACTCTTGAATACAAACAGGCGCAAAGCTCTCTGTTTTGAAGGAAATGACGATGATGATGATGATGACGCTGACGCTAGCAACAGTGGATAATAGAATTGATCATAATGATAGTGATTGTACAGGCAGGCAGCCAAACAGCCGCCAGGAAAGCACCATCTTTTTTTTCTTTTTTTTCCGACAGGAAGCGCTTAATTGTTGAGTGTTTGCGAAATTCAACTTGATGGCACGTTTTCGTAATATTAACCCTAAAAACAAATAGTCTACTAGCCAGCCAGCCAGACAGGCAGGCAGACAGCAACACACACACACACACACACACACACACACACACACACACACGCTGTCGCTCTTGCTCTCTCTCTCTCTCTCTCTCTCTCTCTCTCACACACACACACACACACACACACACACACTCACTCACTGCTCATTGATGTTAGATGGCAACAGTGGGAAGAACACATAAATTCAAGTGATAGGTTTAGCTTATTTGGAAAATTTAAGACACTTCCCACCGTCGAACCTTATATCTTATTGAATATGAATAGACATGTGAGGTATGCACTGACAAAATTTAGATTAATATCGGAAATTGCTGTACATAGTTCCCGATACAGTTACGAGAAAGATGAAATATGTCCATTGTGTAAAGAAGAAACTGAAGATGAAATCCACTTTGTATTAAGTTGCCACCATCTTCACGATTTAAGAACAATGTTTATACCACACATTTATCACGATAGGCAGAACCTGATTTCGTTACAAATGCTCTTGTCATCAAAAAATGAAAATATAATGATAAAATGATCTATATATATATATATATATTCAAAGCTTTGAAGAGGCGTGAGAATGCAATAGAATTGTCCGATGTCAGAGAGTCAGGCAATGACAGTAGTTTGTTGTTGTTGTTTTGTTGTTGTTTTTCTCTTGCAGTCTGAATATTTACTTGTACACGCAATACTTTTGTGTCCGTATGTTGTTTGTATGTTAATAATATTCATAACACTGTATAAGGTAGAAAATCTTCTTTACTTTTGTTTAACCCCTTCAAATGGCGCGATGGCCTTATATTGAATAAATTGTTCGTTCTCTCTCTCTCTCTCTCTCTCTCTCTCTCTCTCTCTCTCTCACACACACACACACACACACACACACACACACACACACACACACACACACTACACACACTTCATTTTATTATAAAGACAAATAAAAGAACGTAAAGTCAAAATCGAACTAAAGCTGAGTCAGGAATATGGTTGAATACTGATTTGTTAAAAACAAACAAACAAGAATACAACCCCAAAAAAACGAAAAAAAGGGAAAGAAATCTACCTTCTGGCGATATTATCTCAGTCCCGTTGTGAATTATCACGGTTAATGACTGTCATTGGTATTGACTGTGACTGTCCCTGTAATTGACTGCCACTGTTATTGACTGTGACTGTCCCTGTAATTGACTGCCACTGTTATTGACGGTCATTATGAACGTTCTTCTCGGGTTGACATTGCTCAACCTTTGCGTCATGCCCAAATATATTAAGCTGGTAACAGTCAACGACTTGGGTTATGCGAGTTAAGTGTTTGTGCCGGAATCAGGATTGATGTAACGCTCTTGACCCAAGTGGTATGATCACTGCTTGACCTACACGAACAATGTGAAGGCTGTCCCATACGTTCTTCTCATAGAGGCTTAGTCAGTGAAAGCAATCGTCATTGTCAACGAAATATGGCATTTTAGAAAGACACACTGTCTACCATCACACATTGATAATTATTCGTCAGCTGACATTTATCAGTCTGTCTTCCTCATTCTGGTATCTGGAACGTAATGATCTTGTCTCTCACGTGTGTGTGTGTGTGTGTGTGTGTGTGTGTGTGTGTGTGTGTGTGTAGTTCGTTAGTCACATTTTTGTGCATGTATGTAACATGGATGTAATGTGTTATGTAAACAAAAGTGTTTTTGTAAAGCACCTGGAGCAGATTTCTGGATAGTGTGCTATATAAGTGTTCATTCATTGTGGTTGTTGTTGTTATTATTATTATTATTAACCTGCGTTCGTTTAAAAATGAGTGAGCTCTTACATACATATCACTGGCTCTACCGTCCGTTTAGCAGCCACACTCCATTATCAGTGTTGGTGAATGCTGGCAATTTTTGAGTTTTTATTAACCTATGAAGCGTTGACATGGATCACAGGATCTTTAACGTGCGCATTTCTATCATAGGATTTTTCGTATCGGACCCGCATATAATGTTAACCTGTGAGAGATATAAATACTCCGAGCC
>NC_134876.1:81486173-81521173 GCF_041734735.1 Babylonia areolata
GAGGCGTTACTGCGTTCGGACAAATCCATATACGCTACACCACATCTGCCAGGCAGATGCCTGACCAGCAGCATAACCCAACGTGCTTAGTCAGGCCTTGAGCCTGAGGAAGAAAAGAAAACACGGATTATATTGTTACTGGTGACAAGGACTACAATGATGATGATGGTGATGATGATGACGTGGTGTCGGTGCCGATGATAATGAGAATGCTCATTTGTAGATGTGGTTCTCGTGATGTCGACGATGACGGTGGTGATGATTCTGGTGATAATGTGCGATACTGGTTGATAAAGCTGGTGGTGAGGACGATGGCAGCACGGCGGTGTTGGTAATGACGAAGATGAATATCGCAGGATGAATATCTTGATCAGCCTGAGATATGGGAAGTCTGCCGATGGATGAAAGTGATGACGATGGAAGTGGTGATGATAATGATGATGGGATGATTATGATGGTGGTGGTGGTGATGATGATGATGATGATGATGATGTTCATAGCGATGGTGACGGACATAGTCCTGCGATGATGGTGTAGATAGTTATGGTAGTGATGATGATACGGATGACTGTAGTGCTGCTGAACGTGGAAGTTGGTGGAGTTGATGATGATACTGATGATGGGCATGGCAGTGGGATGGGGACAGTGAAGATGTTGACACTACTGACAGTGATGCTGCCGAACTTGGTAGTAGTTGTGTTGGTGATGATTTTGTTGTTGATGATGATCATGACTTGTGCACGTAACTGTTGGGGTTTATCTGACCATTTTAACAATTGTTGAACCATGGAACTTCCCCGATTCTTAAAACAACCTGTTGTTTGTTTGTTTCAGGTAAGTGTCTGTCAAGATCAAGTGTTGGTGCTGATAGTGACTGGCTGTGTGACAAGTGCATCGGGTAAAGTGGGCAACATGATAGAAACACTTCTGTCGTAGGTTGTCATCAACAGTGCCTACTTCAACGTTCGTCTGTGCGCGCGCGAGCATGTGTGTACATGTGTATTTGCATGTGTGTGCGTGTGCGCGCGAGCGTGCGTGAGAGATAGAGAGAGAGAGAGAGAGAGAGAGAGAGAGAGAGTATAGCCCTTTGGAAGGGAAATTTACAATAGAGTCACACATTCACACTGGCTTCATTGCCAGTAATTGTCTGTTTCCGATGGCTTTCTCTCCTTCGAAAACAACAGTCTTTCTTCTTCTTATCAAGAGAGAGAGAGAGAGAGAGAGAGAATATGCAGACTTTATAAGGCTAGACTAACCACTCCATAGACATAAAATGAAACCCCAGCATCTTCTTTTTTGGAAGTTCGAGCATGATGACCATATTATTCTCCCACTTCTCTCGAGTCAAATTTATGTGTAAGCATGCTCTGAACAGCAGTCTGATATTTTCGAGTATTTTTCTCATTTCCTTATGATTCTGCACCAACTGTGACCTTAACGACTGCTTTTTGTGCACGCACAAAAACGTCATAAAGTTTTGCAAGGGACAGCGTGAAAACGTCATGGTGCTTTTACCACGCCCCACAGCTGATTCATTTTTGCGTAGACGTCACAGCTTAGTTTCTTCTCATCCATCAGTTTGAAGAGTGTGTGTGGTGGTGGTGGGGGATGGGAGGTCGCTCGCGCGTCCTGAGAGAGTCTGTTTCCCTGGTTCGTGGTTTCGTGTTTCACATTTGGTTTTAGGTCAGTGAAAATGGACACTGCTGCCCTTGTATTTATCAAGTTGCTTCCTGTGTTCAGCAGTTTGTTCATTCATTCCTTTTTTCACTCGTCCGTCCCTTCTTTCATTGATTCGCTTCTTTCGAGCTCAAATTATATCGAAAAAAATGTGTGTGTGTGTGTGTGTGTGTGTGTGTGTGTGCATACATATATGTCAGTAGGTGCGCGCGGGTGCGCTTGCACGTCTGTGTGTTTCTACATTTGCGTGCATATGCACGCCTGTGTATGTTCATATGTCAGAAAGAGATAGAGTGTGAATTGGGGATGTGGAATACAGGAGGAAACCATGCAGCAGCCATACACAGGAAAGGCAACACGTTTTCAAATGAGAAAAATACTCGAAAATATCAGACTGATGTTCAGTGTATGTCTACACATAAATTTGACGAAGTCAAATCAATCTCACTGCTGACAGAAAAAAAAGAATTGTTGGAAATGTACTCATTTCTCAGGGCGCTTAAACCCTTCATGCACAGTCACAACACACAAGAACTTAAACTAGACTGCATGTGGTGAAGTTATTATTGATACTACTTTTCTGTTGTGTTCCTGTGATAAAGTGACAGAGGTGGCAGAATGGTTCAGATATTTATCTGTCAATACAGTGTTGTTAGGGTCTGGGTTCGATTCTCGCTCTTGCCCTTTATCCCAAGCTGGACTGTAAAATCAAACTGAGCGTCTATAGTCATTCTTGCGAGACGATAAACCGGGGTTCCGTGTGCAGCACGCAATATTGGCGCACTGAAAAAGAACCCATAGTAACAATTATGTGGGGAAAGATCCATTCTGAAAGTACACAAGCATTATATGCATGCACTTAAGGCCTGACTATGCGCGTTGGGAAATGCTGCTGGTCAGCCATCTGCTTAGTAGATGTAGTGTAGCGTATACGGATGAATTAATTTTGTTCAAACGCAGTGAAGCCTCCTTGAGAAACTGAAACTGTGCTTCTGTCACAAGTGTTATTATTATCCTGCATGCTACAGCCCCACTCACTCACACACACACACACACACACACACACACACACACACGCATTGTGACATGTGGGCGAGACACACAGAGCCCTTCACACAGTGCGAAAGGAGAAAGTTGAGATGGAAACAACCCCGCGAGGTCGCCTCGAGAGTGACAAATGTTTGGCGTTCCCTTGTTGTGATCCTTGGCGACAGCCTGATGGATGCGCTGACGTCAGTTCCGGCTTGGCCTCGCTTGGATTCTGCGCACTGGCGACACTTAAGGCGCGACCTTTGCCCGCTTCCGGTGTCTGCGCCGAAGGCAGAGAACTCGGCGAAAAGTGCTGAGATCGACAGTTTTGTGTGTGTGTGTGTGTGTGTGCTTTCTTTCTTTCTTTTCTTTTCTTTTTTTTTTTTTTTTTTTTTTTTTTTACTTACAGTAGACGACTGTGTTGATAGACGTTGCACTTGGGTCGAGCTGTCGGTGTTTGTGCAGCGGGAGATTTTATCTTTTGTGGCTGTCAGTGCCGTGCCGTGCACGCGTGCGTGTATGTACATACACATGCACATACGCATACACACAAACACGCTCGTGCTTTATCCACGCACGCACATATATGGATGAAAACAGCAACACACAAAACATCAAGAACAACAACACAGTAACGAGCAATCACAGAATTTAACGCTCTCAACTCATCACATGCACGTACGATTCGCGCATTTCTATGGGACCACACACACACAGTCACTCTCACATTCGTATATAATAAGTGATAAAGAGAATGAATAAAATACGAAATAGTGAGGGTTTTTTTCTTCTAATTATTGGACAGTGGAAGACTTAAAGTATATCCATTCCTACATTCCCCATCTCCCCGCAAAAAAAAAAGAAGAAGAAAAAAGTAGACACGCATACACACGCATACAAATATTTTCACGGCACTTCAGAATTTCGGTGTGCGCACTCGAGTGAATGCGGGTGCGTGCGTACGTGAATGTGTGTGTGTGTGTGTGTGTGTGTGTGTGTGTGTGTGCGCGCGCGCGCGCGTGTTTGATATGGTTGCATGTTAACCCGAACAATTATTGGCAACATGCAGCTAAGGAAAAAAAAATTATCATTATGTTGTATTGCAACAACTGCATCGTGTTGTGTTGCACTGCATCGCACCGCACTACAGTGTACTGCATTTTGTCACTCCTCAACCAACCCACATAGTTTTCATTCGTGTGTTGCAGGCAATTCAGAGTGCACCCTCCCCTCCCCTCCCCTCCACCCTCCCTTCCCCTCCGCCCCCCACTCCCCCCTCACCCTCCTCCTCCTATACAGAGAAGTGCGAGCACCGTCGCCATAATCCGGCGCCACCCCATTCCTTTTCTTCTTTGTTAAGGGTGTTTTTTTTTTTTTTTTTTTTTCTTCTTCTTTTTTTTCTTCTTTTTTTCTCTCTCTCTCTTTCTGCTTCATATCTGCAGCCGTGTAGAGGGTTGTTTACGACGATCCTTGAGACTGTCGCTGGAAGGTAAAAGGAGACACAGGCATCCATTGTCCGCCTGCCGACTGTGCCTTCTTCTTTTCACTCTTTCTTTTATTCGGGACTTCCACAACTAAACTCCAGCAGCTTACACACACCCCTCACCTCCATCCCCATTCTTTCCACTGCCCCCACCCTATCCCGCCATTCCGGACCCCCCTATTGTCCGATTTTACCACGAGGTGTGGAGAGCAGTGGTTCTGGATTGGCCGGATGGCTTTTTTTTGTTGTTGTTTTTTTTTGCGCATCTTTTAGAAGGTGGTCGTGGAGGACTTGAGAGGGGTTTGGGGTGATTGTGTGTGTGTGCGTGTGTGTGTGTGTGTGCGTGTGTGTGTGTGTGTGTGAAGTCGTGTCTCTCTGTCTGTTCTGTCTGTCTGTCTGTCTGCCATTTTGTTGTTTTTGTGTGCTGTCTGTGTGTTTCTGTTCGTGTCTTTGTCTGTCGTGTGTTAGTTGCTTATCTGGTTAGCTTGGTTACACGTGAAACTTTGCTTTGTTTCTCCCTCTCTCTGTGTGTGCCTTTATGTATATCTCTCCTTCACTGTCTCTCTCTCCCTTTCTCTCTCTCTTTCTTCCCCTCCCCTCTTTCTCTCTCATCTCACCTTCTCTCTCTCTGTGTGTGTGTGTGTGTGTGTGTGTGTGTGTGTGTTTTCTCTCTCCCTTCCGGCAACTCCTCTCTGTGTCTCTCCTTTTACTTGTTCCTTTTGAGAAAGATGAGAGAGGACACACACACACACACACACACACACACACACACACACACACACACACACACACACACACACACACATGCACGCACGCACACACACACACACACACACACACACACAAACATACTGATCCCTCAAAAGTTCAGTAAAAAAAAAAAAAAAGGAGAACGGTGACATCTGTATACAATACAAAACAGGAAGAAAGCCAAACCCGACAAGAGGCAGTTCGCTCACTGGCTCACCGGCATGCGTTCTTATTTATTTTGCCGGAAAACACTTCATAGAGAATTACATCTCTTTCCTGCACACAGGCGGGGGATCTCAAGAGTTCGTTTCCTTCTTCGTTTTGTTCTCGCTCCTCTTTTTTTCCCTTTGCTCTTCGTGTTTATTTTCTTTTGGTGTTGTTGTTGTTCGTTTTCTTTTTCTTTTGCTTCCTCCGCCATCTGCTCTTCCTCTCCTCCTCTTTCTCTTCATTTTTCATTTCTTCCTACTTTTTGATACCGCAGATGTAAGAGTATGAGTGTCGTGCCCTTAACCCCAGCACACATAACCGAAACTGGAACCACCCCCCCCCCCTCCCCCAATAAATTTCGATGTGTAATGGGAACGCCTTTTAATGTAATTCATTTAGCTTTCAACACAAACCGACCCGTGCTATAAGCATGAGTCATGTTAGTACAGATTGAATTATCAAGTAAAGACAGTTCAGTTCTAATTCAATTCGCAGCATGCTTTTAGGAATATCCTGATGTCAGGGACAGAGCGAATGAGTCACAAAGAAGTCAAGGACAGTTTAGTCCTAAAAAGGCGCCTTGTGGTACATGATAGTAATAATAATGATGATAATGATAATGATATTTATATAGCGCTGAATTTTGTGCAGAGACAAATCAAAGCGCTTTTGCACCAGTCATTCACATCATATACAACTATAAAAACTGGAGAAACTGAAGACAAGGAAGAGGCAGGGAATGGAGGCTATCTTGTGAAGAGGTGGGTTTTAAGGCCAGACTTGAAAGAGCTGAGTGCGGAGACCTGACCATAGACACTAGAATTCCCTGATATATTAGTGTCTATGACCTGACGAATCGAAAGAAGAAGTTCATTCCAATTGCAAGGTTCAGAGAACGGCGGCCAACAGTGCAGTGTTTGTTTGAATCTGGGTATGCGTATACAGAGTGGATCCGAAGCCGATCGTAGAGAGCGAGATGGGATGTGGAGGTGAAGGCAGCCATAGAGATAGGAAGGGCAGATTTGTGAATACATTTATAACATGTACATGGCTACATGACAACAATTATACATTACCTAACAGCAACACTCAAAAGCGCACTTAACCTTGGGAGATGCATAGCGAAATCGGTAATGGTGACAAAAGGGGGTTCTGTCCTGTCGTTATTACTATTTTATTTTTGCATAATTATCTTCATTCGTTTGAATACGTTTGTACAATAACAATTTCTTTGTAACACCAAGCAGTTCAGAAGATTTACCCGATTTAAGGCGTTTGTAACGATGTGGATTTAGTAACTGTTTTCGACTCACAATTAAACAAGAACATTGAATAGAATAGAATATGTTTTTATTACCAAGTGTGCCGGCGTCACAAGTGAATACATGAAACCAAATTACGAAACTTTCCCATCCAAGTTACTACTGTCACATATATCACATTTTCAGTATTGTCGAATAACGCCAGCACCAATTCCTCTGGCTCTCTGAATGTGTAAATCACGGTTCAGGGTTCTGTATTGTGGAGTGATGGCCTAGGGGTAACGTGTCCGCATGGGAAGCGAGAGAATCTGAGCGCGCTGGTTCGAATCACGGCTCAGCCGCCGATATGTTCTCCCCCTCCACTAGACCATGAGTGGTGATCTGGACGCTAGTCATTCGGATGAGACGATAAACCGAGGTCCCGTGTGCAGTATGCGCTTAGCGCACGTAAAAGAACCCACGGCAACAAAAGGGATGTTCCTGGCAAAATTCTGTAGAAAAATCCACTTCGATAGGAAAAACAAATAAAACTGCACGCAGGAAAAAATACAAAAAATGAGTGGCGCTGTAGTGTAGCGACGCGTTCTCCCTGGGGAGAGCAGCCCGAATTTCACACAGAGAAATCTGTTGTGATAAAAGAAATACAAACACAAATATCTTATTACAGTACTGGAAAGATTAGTGGGTACAGTCTTCAGATGTTTCTCACACTTAAAACTCTTTGAACATTCTGTAACGATAATGTATTTCGTTTGGTTAATTCCAGCAAACTAAGTCTGCACGTACTGATCCTGCACTCTTTCCTTTGCCTCTTCTTTTTTTTTTTTTTTATACAGTCATTAACAGATAAGATGTCTTTTAACTGATCGTTCCAGAACCATGTCAGTGTATGTTGTTTTTTTCCACATAGTCTAGTCACGTGTGTGTGTGTGTGTCTGTGTGTGTGTGTGTGTGTGTGTGCATGCATCCGTGCGTTTGTGTTTCTGTGTGGGTGCTTGAGTGTATCTGTGTGTGTGTGTGTTCAGCGTGATTTATTCACCAGAACTGTAGTATTCGCCAGAACTGTAATCGTTTCCTGTTTTACAAGCACGGCCAATATATATTTTTCTTTCCTTTTCTTTTTCACTTCACGAAAGTCACGAAGTTTTCCCCCAAACTGAACCTACCATGATACGTTCTCTTGGTTGTTTTGTTTGTTTGTTTGTTAAATCATTTTAAAGAGAGAATCAGCTCTCACAGAAGAGACAAGAAGAGTGACTGTGTATGTGTATACGTAAGTTACAGTGAAGGGTATGAAGTTAGCAATGGGGGTACTGACGATAGGGCTGATGAAAGATCTTCTTTCTGCGCTACCTGCACGTGAAGTTTGCAGCCTCTTTTTAGTGCCTGGTGCCTGGGGGTTCTCTGTCTTCATCCCCCCTTTCTTTTATATTTTTTTGTCTTTTTGTTTGAGTGCTTGGGTTCGAATACCGCAAGGAAGGGGAAAAACAAACATGCTTGTTGATGTGCTGGGAAAGTAAATACGAAATTTAGGAGAAAGTAAAGGATACTGTGTCTTGACGCTCGCTTGCCAAACGCTCGCAAGCACTCGCACACGTATACACGTATACACGCACGCACGCATGCAAGTACACACACACACACACACACACACACACACACACACAGAGGCACCCTCTAAAAACCAACAACAAAACACACACACACACACACACACACACACACACACACAAGGAAGATAAAAAAAGAAGAAGATCCAAACCAAACATCTTCCGCAAGATCTGTTCCAATCTTTCTCTCCAGCTACCAACCCCATCACACGCGTTTTGTTGTTTTTCTCTGTTTTTTTTTTTTTCTTCTTCTTTGTACCCACTTCAAGCCAAGCAGTGGAGGTATGGGGAGTACTGTGAAAGTAAATGGTGCGATCTGAAATGACAACAACAACAACAAGAACAAAAACTGAACTTGATTCAGATACTACCTACTTTCTTCAAAGACCGTATAGAGAAGAAATTTGCCATGTCCGTCTTTCATTTCAACACGGGTGCCTGGTTTAGCTTTGTTGGGAAGAGAGCGTGTAGTTCGCTATTCAAATAGCGTGAGTTCGAATCCCACAGACACCTTAACAGAAGGTTGACATATTCACTCACTGCCTGTCTCATGCATGTAGTTCTGGTAGTGTCAGTGTCGTGTCAGATAAGGTAGATCCCCCGCTCCCTCCTCACATCTCTCCCTAATCCTCCCCCCGCCCCCCCGCCCAGAAACCCCCAACCCCCTTCCCCCACCACGCCATCCCTCGCCTTCTCCGTTCACCCACACTCGCGCCTCCTTCCCCCACACCCATCCTCCCAGTATCCTGTTTTGGTTGTCGACGTAAGTATTCTGTTTTTTTCTCTTTCTTTCTTTTCCGAATCAAGTCATTTCACAGTACCTTTTTCAGTTCCAATACCTTGCTCCGAACGGTCTGGATTGACTTGATACACACAGACTGGTGGGAATAATGTGCTGTCTGAGTTACATTGTTACTGTGTTGTTTTCTTATCTGATATGATTTTTTTTTAATCGCTAGAAAGTCGTCTGTATATCGATGTGTGACACTGATCTAAATGGATAAGCCAAAGTAACATTTTGGTGGCTTGGGCACCAGTGGTATCGCCATAGTCATAACCCGTCCGTGTCCACCACCACCCCATACTCCATCCCTCCAGCAAACACAATTTGACGCACGCAGGCATACACACACACGTGGACAGACAGACAGACACACACACACACACACATACACACACACACACACACACACACACACAACTGGGATATATGTGTACATCTAATACAGGTCAACACCGTACATCCTTACCCTCCCCACCCCCAGCCCCCAGTCCCCGTTCCCTCCCTGTCTTTTTCTTTCCCTTGTGTCATCTCAAAGCTGTCCCATGTCCCACTCCGGTTGTCAGTGTACCATCCCAAACCGGGTTAAAGTTGAATCCATACTAGTATGATCTTATTCCCCGAATAGGTCGTTCACTGGGCTCCCTGTTGACAACCTTTCGAATGTGTCGCAAGCCAGCACGGACCACTAACTGTCAGACAAGCCAGTTTTCCTCACAGATCAAAAGCCCTTGGGGGTGAAGATTGATAGGGTGGGGGAGAGAGGGGAGATGGTGAAGTGGAGAAGTGTGTGAGGTCGGGAAGGAGGGATGGAATGGGAGTGAGGGAGGCGGCTTAGGATCGTTCAGCTCCGAATAAGCTTCTTGATATCAATGTGTGAAGAATTTTGGGAAACAACTTTGACGTGATCCCGGGAAACTGGAGAGAGGGGATGGGGTGGGAGGTGGGGTGTGTGTGTGTGTGTGGGGGGGGGGGGCGGAGTGGGGGAAGGAGGGAGGAACACCAAGAAAAATTCAACCACCTATATAACAATCATCTTTGATAACACCAGTATATCATTCTGTAAGCCATATACTGACCATTCCGTATAGCTGCAGATCATCATCACATTCACCATGTCATTCTTTCTTCGTTTCTGTACGACTGTATAATCATTATTCTGCGAAGCTGTGTCGTCCTGAATTATATTCCACACTTAGTATTCTGTATATCCTTTTACAGAGAAGACATTATGCTAATCATTCCATATACCTGCATATCATCACGACACATACCGTATCATTCTGTCGCTCTGCACACCTGTATAACCATCGTTCTATACCACTCAAAATACATCTGCCCCACACGCTTTGCCGGTCGATCTGAAGTGCTGAGGTTGGTGACCCTTAACGCCTGGTTGAATATCGCTGGAGGGCAGAGAGTGCATGGTCATTCGCCATCCGGTTGATCACCTTCCTTTCCCCATCCCGCCTCCGCTTCCCTCCCCTTTCTCCCCTAATCCTCCTCTCTCTCTCTGTCCCCACGGAGATAGTATCACCTTAGGATGTCCTATCATGACATTTACTGACAGCAGGCTGGGTTTGTGTGTGTGTGTGTGTGTGTGTGGTGTCAGTGTTATTGAGTGCAGCATCTGTTGTCCCTTCCCTTCTTCCCCACCTTCCTGTCTCACTGCCTGTCTGTCTCTTTCTCTGCCTGTCTGTGTGTTCCTCTCTCTGCCGCCCTGTTGTTTTTCTCTCATCTTCACCTATCTATCTATCTGTCTGTCTGTCTGCCTATCTTCCTTTTTTCTTTCCGTCCTTCTTTCTTTCTATCTCACCGTCTCTTTTTCTTTGTTTCCACCGCTCTGATTGTCTCTCAGTTTCAGTATATTCATCTGTCATTGATCTCTCTGTATACCTTTCTCTCTTTGTCTCTGTTCATATCTCTGTTTATATCTCTGTTTGTCTGTCTGCCTGTCCGTCTCTCTCTCACTCTCACCTGGTCTCTGTCTTTCTGTCTGTCTCCATTTCCCACTGTGTCTCTTTCCCTGCTTCGAAGTCACTGGCCAGGCCACCGCACTGAAATTTTTATGAGGCTGATTAATGAACTGGCCCGCTACAAGAAACAAAACAAAACAAAAAACCGGTTTGCAGAGCAAACCTCGGGGACTGGTCAGTCCAGAACATGGGAATGGAATGAATCACCTGCCAGATCCTTGGTGACAAACAGGCAGATGGACATACAGACAGACAGATCAAGTCCTGCATCTGTCGTCGTTTTGCGAGCAACACAGGACAGGCCCAAAGCCAAAACTTTGTCGGCACAATTGCCGTTACGAAGCCAGCGAAGTTTACATGAAAGCGAATTTATTGCGTAATTTCTTCCGGCTTGCTGGGAACGAAAAGTATTTTTTACTACTACCCGATGTCTGGGGGGTTGTTAGAAAGGTTCTTTGTTATTCTGAGTGACAAACACTGGCTCAGCTGGAAGTAAGGAGGAACGGTCCTTCATGGCGTCAGCAGTAAAACAGAACGATGCACAGCTTGTGGAAAATAGAATGATACACTTCCATGCACCTGGTGGAAAACCGAATGACAAAGAGCTGGTGGGAAATAGAATGATGAGTCGAAAATTGTATGACACAGAGCTTGTGGAAAATAGAATGATATAAATAGAATGATGAGTCGAACATTGTATGACACAGAGCTTGTGGAAAATAGAATGATATACACACACATGTTGAAAACAATGACACACACCTGGTAGAATATAGAATGATGCAGAGCTGGTGGGAAATGGGAATGATATAGAACTGGTTGGAATGCCTTTTTCTTTTGTCGTTGGTTGTGTTTTCTGACCTGATTTGTGTTGTTGAAAAGAGAGCGCTTGTTCTTTTTCTTCCTCTGTTTCTATCCTCCTCCTTGGTTGGCATGATGATAGTGACGATACTACTTCTTGTACAACATCTACTACTACTATTGCTGCTACTACAACTGATGCTGCTGCTGCTACTACTACTGCCTCTGCTGCTACTGCTACTACTACTACTGCTACTACTAATAGTAGGCCCAACCTTTCGTTTCTTTATATGTGATATCCTGGTCTTTCACTTCTTCTTTCTCCTTTTCCTTCAATCTTTTTTTTATTCGTCTTATTTTCTTTTTCTTCTTCTTCTTCAACTTATTGCTTAAAGAAAAGTTCTTTATTCAGTTGGCATACATGTGTTTCACATAACTGACATTGATGATTCAGAAAGTCAAGAAAGAGGACATCGATACTCATATTCATAAACGTCACCCACGTCATTTAAACCGTTTTAGCAAGAGAGAGAGAGAGAGAGAGAGAGAGAGAGAGACTTCGTTCACCTCAATTAAACCAATGGGTCATCACTGTTCCTCCCGTTCTGAAATGGCCACCAGAGTCCACGTTTTGATCGTCCTGTTATGAACATGCTGTCACCTCAGATTGTGCGTTTTGCGGTGGAGCTGGATTAAAACATTGTTAACCAATAAACTTGGGGATAACGAGAGAGGTGATTTATTTGTCAGGCCATCAGCCCATACAAATGGAGTTCACATGTTTTAGGGTCGCAAAAGCGTTATTGAATGATTACCGCTGAGAGAGAGAGAGAGAGAGAGAGAGAGAGAGAGAGAATATAATAATGCCATGGAAAAATATCACTCCATTAAAAACAAAAAAACAAAACAACAACCTCATAACCTGAACCCTCCCGCCCTCTCTCTCTCTCTCTGTATATGTGTGTGTGTGTGTGTGTGTGTGTGTGTCTGTCTGTCTCTGTCTCTCTGTTTTTTTCTTCTGTCTTTAGTTTAACGTCTTTTCACTGTTAAGTGATATTAGACGAAATGTGTGTCTCTCTGTCTCTGTCTGTCTGCCTGTCTGTCTATCTCACTCTTTCCTTCTCCCTGTCTCTCAAAGCGGTCTTTAACTTGTGTGACGTTCGGTCCGTTGTGGATGCTATTTTAATCCAATTTTCCCCGCGACTAGCCGTACTCGTCTTTCTTCTTCCCTTCTCTTCCTCTTCTTTTGCAAACACTTTGTGTCAAAAAGAGACACCAAGTGAAAGAAGAAAGAAAGAAGAACAAGAAAGAAAGGAATAAAAAAAAAAAAGAAGAAGGAACAAAATCGTGCTGACGGTTTGCAAATAATCCCAACAACGGGGTCGACCACAGCTTGTCCTTTGTGAGAGCCTGTTCGGAGCCTCTGTGTGTGTATGTGTGTGTGTGTGTGTGTGTGTCTGTGTGTCTGTCTGTGTGTCTGTGTCTGTGTTCGCGCGCCTTGTGTGTGGAAGGAGGTGGGGATGTGCGCGTGAGTACAAACCGTCACTTCACACACAACAAAGCACAGTCAATTAATGGATTCGAACCTAGTACAACCCACATCGTACTTTTTCTACCCCTGACCACAACAGTCTTCACCCACACCTGTACTCTTCACACGTCCCCCTCACCCTCCTCCCCTCACTCCCCGGGCCCCAACACAAAGAGAACCGGTCACGTGATGTACTTCACCCCACACTCTACACCCACCCACCGGCCTCAGCACACCATGACTACAATTCCCCCCAGCCCCCCGCCCCCATCCCCTGATCTCCCCCTCTCCACACACACACACACACACACAGACGAAAGAGACAGGAGAGGTGGTGGACGGAGGGGTGATGAGTCATGCACAGAACGAGCCCTCAAGTTTACACTCTTCTTTGTTCTTCTTTAGTGTTCGTTGTTTCATGTTTCTATTGTTGTTTTGTTCTTGTTGTTACTGCTGCTGCTTTGTTGTTCTTCTTTATCTACATCATGAATAGCTGCGTGTGCAGCACACACTTGGCGCACTGAAAAAAGAACCTATGGGAACATAAATGTTGTCCTCCGGCAAAATTCGGTAGAAGAACGCCACTCTGACAAGTAAATAAATTATATGCATATATATATACTACACAAGGCCTGACTAGCGCGTTGACTTATGCTGCTGGTTGGGCATCTGCGAAGCAGATGTGGTGTAGCGTGTATGGATTTGTCCGTGCTGAGCGCAGTGACGCCTCCTTGCCTTGAGAAAGTGAAACTGCCATCGTGTCGTTGTAGTAGTAGTAAGTAGTAGTAGTAGTAGTAATAGTTCTTCTTCTTCTTTTTCTCTGTCTGTCTGTCTGTGTGTGCTCGTAATCGCGCTGATACATGAGAACTTTCGTATCCACGCATGTTATATATCACCAGAATTAATTCATTTGAATGCCTTTTCGTCGCACTCATTCCATTCAGTTAATTCATTCTGTTATCTGTTTATTTGTTTTCTTGTCGTTTTTATTTTTTCCTTCTCATGCTGTTTAAGTAATTTTTTTTGTGCCACTTTAGGAGGTTTTTCTGTTGTTGTTTTTCTCTCTCTATCCCTTTTTTGTTGTTGTTTTTTTGTTTTAGTGTGTCGTCAGCAATATGTATTAAATTGTCTCAGACCAGGAAGAACGGCGAAGCATTCACACACACACACATTCACATACACACCAGAATACACCCACCCATGTACTTTGACGTAATCGATCATCGATTGTATAAACAATAAATGAATTATTTACATGTCTCAGCTTTACTCCTGTTCATATATAGCTGAACCAGTAGTGTTGTTGTTGCTTTTTTCTTCCTCTTTCCTGTCAATGACTTCAGCTGTAAACAGCATGGGGCGGAAATGATACATGAAATAAAAAAAACAACAACAGAAAAATAAAACTTTGAAAAAAATACGATCTTGACTTAAAAAAAGAAAAAGAAAAAAAAGACACGTCAGCAAGAGTTTGTCCTGGATGAAAGTCCGCCCGGGCTGACAGGAGAGTTTTGAGTTGTGACGTGAAGTGAGTGCCCCCGCCCCCCCCCCCCCCCACCCCCCCCCCCATCTCCCCTCCCTCCCCACCCCCTCTCCCAACCCCAACCTTCTCCCACACTCTCTCACATGTCTCTCGTACCCGCCCTACCCCCCTTCCTTCTCCTTTGGGCAAGCCACTGCCCCCCATTCCCCCTTCCACCCCCACCACCACCACCCCATCCTCCGCGTCCCTCCCATCATTTGATGGCCTGGGGAGAGGGTTGAGGATGGGGGTGGTGTGGTGTGGAGCAAGAGTGCATGTCACGTTGACGAGTGTCCTGACGAGGATGGTTGGGTTCCAATGCATACAGTAGTGAGTGTCTTTTGTTAGGATAGTGTGAATTTGGGGGAGGATTTGAAAAGGAAGGGTTTTGTCAGTGTGGTGAACTGATGAAAATCTCGCTTCTCTCTCTGTTTCTGTGTCCCAGTCTGTTTTTCTGTTGTTGTTTTTTTTTGTTAGTCTGTATCTGTCTCTGTTTCTGTTTGTCTTTCTGTTTTTCCGTGTATGTCTCTGTCTCTCTCTGTCTGTCTGTCTTTCTTTCTGTCTGTCTGTTTGTCTGTCTGTCTCTCTATCTGCCCCTTCATCACATATGGTGTTTTGACTCCTAGTTCCTATAGCACCAGCGTTACTGTTCCATTCTCTTTTATTCCCGCTCTCCCTCCGTTTTTTTTTTCTCTTCTTTTCTTTGTCCTGATAGGGACGAGAGCTGAAGGGGTGGGTGTGAAGTGTTGGAAGGTGCCCCTCCCCCCCCCCCAACCCCCACCCCCGTTCCCATGATCCACAACACACACAAGCATGCTTTTATAAACACACACACACACACACACACACACACACACACACACACACACACACACACACACACAACCAACACACACACACAACCAACACACACACACGCGCGCGCGCGCGCGCGCTCTCGCGCGTAGTACAGACCTGTGCGATGGGGAGTGGAGGCGGCCAGGACAAGCCGTGTGCAGGTTTGTTCAGTGTCGTCATTGGCCGTGATGGGTGGGTGTGTCTGAGAGCCGCCAGGTTCCTTTGGCAGACTGCATGATTGCCTGTGTACAGTCATCCCACCCCTCCCATTTTCTTCTCTTTTTTCGTTGTCTGTCGTTCTCTCATTCTCTTCCTAGCCAGTTCTCCCGTGGTCTCCAACATCACACATATTATACACACATGCACTTATACACATATTCGCGCGCGCGCGCGCGCGCACACACACACACACATAGACACAAGGAATACGCGTGCACAGACGCACACGCATAGCGCACAAGCATGCACGCGCGCGCGCACACACACACACACACGCTCGCGCGCGCACACTCACGAACTCACAAATAGACACGCAAATACACATGTACACACACACACACACACACACACACACACACACACACACACACACACACACACACATTCTCTCCCACTCTCTATCTGTCTCTTTCAAACACACAGACAGACGCGCGCGCGCGCTCACACGCACACGCACACACACACACACACACACACAGCCTTCATGTTTTCTAGCTTCCCCATTGCTTTTAGTAATGATAATGTACATTTATATAGCGCCCTTTCTCACTAAGAGCTCAGGGCGCTTTACATGAAAGAAAATATTACAAGTAACATAAAACATTCATGACCACTCTTTCTTTAAAAAACAAACAAACAAACAAACAAACAAAAACCAAAAAAAACGCCCCCCACTTACACTCTCCCTTTCCCACTCCACATTCATCCAAAGTGAGCTGACATGGGTGGTGTTGGAGAAAAGGAAGCTGAGAGTACTTATAGATAGGTTTTAAAAAGAGGAGTCTTTAGTGATGAGCGAAAAGCAGAAATAGAATCAGATGCACAGATATGGTAAGGAAGGTTGTTCCAGATGTGAGGAGTAGCCAAGAAGAAAGAACGTTCACCATAGGTTCTTGTATTGACACGAGGAAGTTTCAAAAGATAACAGTCAGAGGAAGAGCGGAGATTCCTTGGGAGTGTAAACGTTGATAAGTTCAGAAAGACAAGTAGGTCCTGCGGAGTGGAAAGCAGAATAGCAGAGACACGCAACTTTGTATTTAATTCTCGCTTCAATGGGGAGCCAATGTGGAGTGCGGAGGTGAGGAGAAATGTGATCCGTACGTGGGACTCTGAGAGTCAGACGGGCAGCATTGTTTTGAAGTTTTTGAATTTGCTGAAGAATATTTTGTAGACAGCCTATGAGAAGAGAATTACAGTAGTCAATTCGAGACAGCACAAAAGCAGAAATAAGAGTTTTAGTAGTTTCAACAGAAAGGTACTGACGGATGGAATTGATGCGACGAAGTTCACAATTGACTATGCGTATCAGGTTTACTACCTGAGCATGCAGCTGAGGTTTACCATGTTTTTGAAGATGGTCGTTATGTATTCGTCACTGCGTTGACCAAGATAACTTCGTGTATCCCTGTCTCTGCATTAATCAGGATTTATAACTGTGTGCGTGTATCCCTGTCTCTGCATTAATCAGGATTTATAACTGTGTGCGTGTATCCCAGTCTCTGCATTAATCAGGATTTATAACTGTGTGCATGTATCCCTGTCTCTGCATTAATCAGGATTTATAACTGTGTGCATGTATCCCTGTCTCAACATTAATCAGAATTTATAACTCGGTGTGTGTGTGTGTCCCTGTCTCTGCTTTAATCAGGATTTATAACTGTGTGCGTGTATTCCTGTCTCTGCATTAATCAGGATTTATAACTGTGTGCGTGTATCCCTGTCTGCATTAATCAGAATTTATAACTGTGTGCGTGTATCCCAGTCTCTGCATTGATCAGGATTTATAACTGTGTGCATGTATCCCTGTCTCTGCATTAATCAGGATTTATAACTCTGTGTGTGTGTCCCTGTCTCTGCATTAATCAGGATTTATAACTCTGTGTGTGTGTCCCTGTCTCTGCATTAATCAGGATTTATAACTGTGTGCGTGTATCTCAGTCTGTGCATTAATCAGGATTTATGTGTGCGTGTGTCCCTGTCTCTGCATTAATCAAGATAGTCTTTATTTCTCTCGGTCTCTCCATTCACGTTCCTCCAGTTTCCGGAGATTATTTTTCTTTATCCCATTCTCTCCATCAGTTGCCCTTTACCCATCGGACCAAGCCGGTCCTTCACAGACCAAATATCCAGCGTGTCGTATCGGCGGGCGGGCAGTTTATTGAAACTGACCCGGGGGTTATTTTGCGTTGGGGAGCAGTTATTTGGGCGACGGCCCCGTGTGCTGGTGGGGGGGGGGGGGGGGGGGGGGGGGTAAATGGGCTGGAGGAGTCGGGATGGTAGCAGCAGCATATCTTGCTTATCGTTCACGTCAAGGGCCCCGTGGGTAATGCGTGGAATTGCAGCAGGGGGACAGTTTAACCCCGCAAGTTTTTGTTGTTTGGTCAGTCCTCAACACACAGACACACACACACACACATTATAGAATATACATATATATATATATATATATATATATATATGTGTGTGTGTGTGTGTGTGTGTGTGTGTGTTAATACAGATATGCGCACAATCACGCAGACGTGATACACATTCTTCACGCGCACGCGCACACATATATACACATGCATGCACACATGCACGCACGCATACACACGAAGATGGACGCTCAAGCACAAATACACACACACACACATTTGCATGTGCACACACACTCTCTCTCTTTCTCTCACCTATCTATTTATATATCTCTCTCTCTATCTGTCTCTGTCTCTATCTATCTATCTAATCAACCCTTCAACCAACCAACCAACCGACCGACCGACCTGTCTGTCTATCTATCTATCTATCTATCTATGTGAAGCTAAAGGGAGTCTATCTGTCTATGTATGTATGTATCAATCAATCAGTCTATGTGTGAAGCTAAAGGGAGTCTTATCTATCTATCTATCTATGTCTATGTGAAGCTAAAGGGAGTCTGTCTGTCTATCTATCAATCAGTCTATGTCCAATTGAAGCTAAAGGGAGTCCATCTGTCTATGTGAAGCTAAAGGGAGTCTATCTCTCTCTCTCTCTCTCTCTCTCTCTATCAATCAGTCTATGTCTATGTGAAGCTAAAGGAGTCTATCTATCTACATATCTACCTATCTATCTATCTATCTATCTATCTGTCTATGTGAAGCTAAAGGGAAACGTTGGGACCGACATGAATCACTCACAGTTGGCTTTTCTTCTTTCGTTTCTTACTTATCAAAGCACCAGGTAGCAGCATGACTTTGGACTCCACGACACTGTAAAAACTGCACCCAGAAAAAAAGAAAATAAAAAAGAGAGAGAGAAAAAAAAGAAGATGCAAGCAAAGAATGTGACAAATGCAATAACGGTTTTTATTCCATCATCGTTATCGATGATGTCATCTGCTGGAGTAAGCGTGCCTGGTGGAATCGTGTGTTACAGCGAATGTCGAAGATAAATGTTGTGCTCTGAATAAACAGTGATACATGCGATGTTCGGATTAGCGCGAGAAGTGCACTTACTCTCTTACCCTATGTCTGTTTCAGACTGTCTCTATTTCTCTCTATTTCTCTCTCTCTCTCTGTCTCTGTCTGTCTGTCTGTCTGTCTGTCTGTCTGTCTCTCTCTCTCTCTCTCTCTCTCTCTCTCTCTCTCTCTCTCTCTCTCTCTGTGTGAGACGCACACAAGAAACATAAAACGTTCCGCTAAAATGGTCGCTGGTGCGTTTTTCGTATGTATGTATGTGTCAGTGCGTGCATGCATGCGTGTGTGCGTGTATGTGTATACGTGCGCGTGCGCGCGCGCGCGCCTGTGTGTATGTGTGTGTGTGTGTGTGTGTGACAGAAACAGGGAGAGACTGTATGTGTTCGTCTGTCTTGTAATCAGCCCACATGGGGGGTGGGGGTGGGGGGACCAGTCTAATAATAAAAATAAGATATTAGTATAACTTAAACGTCCCCTCACCATATCTGCATGTTCCTTCATATCAGCAAGACGTGTCCATTGCAAGCTAACTTAGTTTCAACAGAAGAAAACAGAACAAATCCTGACACTGCGTCGCCTCATTTGACTGTGGCGACACCACCACCACCGCCACCATCACCGGCAGTCTCCGTTAATTAATAGTGAACCCAATCACCCCTCATCCCAGCATCCTAGTATCGCAATATTAAATATATATCTACTACACGTGCCAGCGCGCGCGCGCGCGCGCGCACGCACGCACGCACGCACGCACGCACGCACGCACGCACACACACACACACACACACACGCACGCACGCACGCACGCGTATTGAACATGTGGCCGGTATAGAGAGAGCAGTGATCTTTATTGCGATGCACCACCTTACCTCCTGACCCCCCCTCCACCCCCCCACACCTATACACACCTCTCGCCCTCCCTGAACCCTTACACAACCCACCACCCCTCTACTTTTTTTTCTTTTCATCCCCCCCCCCCTTTTTTTTTTTTTTGTTCATTTCTATCTTTTTTGTTCTTCGCTCCCTCTCCCCGCTAAGGCAACATATATATGTGATGATGAGAAGGTCAGAGCCAGTTAAACACATGATGAAGCAGCATTGGTGCTTTTGGCCCGATGCATGCGCGGGAACAGCTTTGAGGGTTGTGGGTGGGTATGCATAGTGCTGGTGGTGGTGGTGTTGTGGTAGTCGCAAGGCCATGAGGATAGAGGAGGAGAGGAGGTTGGTATGGTTCTCATTGAAGGGGTGGCACGAGGATGAGGAAGGTGGAGGTCGGGGGCGATGGGAGTGGTGGTGGGTAGGGGTGGGTTGGGAGATGGGTAAAGGATGTGGGTAGGGGTGGGGTGGGTTGGTAAGCGGGGAGATCGTGGGGTTGGGGGTGAAGCGTTGAGCTCGTTAGTGTCACGACGTCAGACCGATGATTGTAGCAGACTGTAGTGTGAACGTGTGTGTGTGTGTGTGTGTGTGCGTGCGTGCGCGCGCGTGTGTGTTTCGAAACTGTGTCTGCGTGCGTGTCTTAGAGAGAGAGGGAGAGAGAGAGAGAGAGAGAGAGAGCATGATGACTGTCATCCAATACACGCGCCATATATACAGGAACACACACAACAGGCGTGCGCGCGCACAGTCACACACACGCGCACACACATAACACAGACTGATAGCCAAGCAGACAGACAGACAGACAGAGAGAGAGAGAGAGAGAGTCATCGATATCTCCTCATCAAACTTTTCACTATGTGCGAATGATTCTCTCCCCCCCCCCTCCTCACTCCCTCTCTCCCTCCCTGTCACCCCCTCTCTCTCTCTCTCTCTCTCAACCTTCATCTAAGAGTAAACACAGCAACGCAGAAGGTTTCCACCTTTTGTGTGGTTATTTTATTTTGCACTCTTTTCACCACACCACCCTCGCAGTCTCACACACAGACGATATCGTTTATGTCAACTGGGTTTCCTCACGAATGCACGTGCGCACTGTTTGGCAGGCAAGGTGTAATCGTGGATCTGACGAAAAATCAGCTTTTGTTCTGGCACGAATGGGAAAAAATATCGTGGAAAACAGAAACATCGACTTGCTGTGCAGGGCTGTTATGTGTGTGTTATATCTGGCACGAATGCTTCAATGCTTGGCGGCTTGGTACCCTGAGGACTCTTTAGTGCGCGCGCGCGCGCGCGTGTGTGTATGTGTGTGTGTCTGTATCTGTGTCCGTTTGTCTGTTTTTTGTACGTATTGTGTGGTTTTTGGAAGTGAAGGGCAGTTTTCTGTCTGACCGTCTGTGTGTTCTTGATGTCTTGAGTATGACACACGCATAATTATATGCCCATGCAGCATGCACACACACACACACACACACACACACACACACACACACGCGCACGCACGCATGCACGCACACACATTAATTCTTATTTTCTCCGTTGCGTATTTCAAAATGGTCTTTCTTTCCTTCTTTTCACATTCTTTCTCTCGTTTTCTTGGTATGTCTTTCTTCCTTTTGTGAGTCCACGTTTACCACGGTGCTCTATTGCAAACGAGGCCGAAAACTCGTGAGGGTGAACGCGATATAAAAAGAAAAAAACAACTAGAGAGCGAGGGAGAAAAAAGAGGTAGTCATTAGTTCCTACTCAGTGAGCACACCACACTACAGGATGACGATGACACACTGATCTGGATCTGACGTGTAATTTGATAACTAAAAAACGAGTGCTTGCCTTACTTCTCTTTGAAACAGAGCCAGATTTTTATCAATCGTTTAGCGAGACCGAAACCATCTCTTGTAAGCCTATTAGAGTTTCTGATTACATCTGATATGCAGTTAAAAAAAAACGATGAAGGGGTTTGTGTGTTTGGGGGGGGGGGGGGGGGGGGGGGGGAGAGAAAGATTGCGAAGGGAAATGAAAGCCGTTTCTTTAAAGCCAGTTAGAATTTCTAATTGCATCTGTTTTATTATGTAATCGGGGGTGAAAATGTTACCTACATTAAAATCACGACTAATTGTTCCTTTTTCTTGGGCGTAAGTTCCTATATTTAATCTGCAGAATATACTGTTTTTGTCTGCCTCTTTTTTCTTTTCTGAAGCCATCTTTGTAAGCCGGGTAGAATCTGTGTTTATGTCTGGCATATAACCTAAAACATTCCAACGTGAAAATGACATCTGATTATTCCTTTTCAGTGTGAGTGTACGCTTCCCACATTCAGTTCAGCTCACATGAAACACTGTATTACTCTTCTTCGTAATATATATATATATATATATATATTTATTTTTTAATAACATAATCGCCTCTATTCCATATATGACATTTCCGCCTTTCGTCCATACAATAATACCTCTTTTCTTTTCTTTTTTTCCCTGTCTTCACATCAATATTTTCTTTCTGTCTGTCTTGTCTTTCTTTCCTTCTTTCTCTCCTTCCTTCTTTCTTTTTTTCTGGTTTCTTTCTTTTCCTTTTTTATGTTCATGTTCTTTGCTCATGTTTGTATTTTTCTTTTTCTTTCTCCCTTTCATTCATTAATTCATTCATTCTTTCTTTCTTTCATTCTTTGGTTTTTGAATCACAAGACATATCCTTCTCCTAGTTGGCATGATTAATCTTTTTTTTTTTTCTTCTTTCGTTGATTCATTTCTTCTTTCTTTCTGAACACAAGACCTACACGTATCCCAGCTGGCAAGTGCCATCACGTGTATTCATGGGGAGCGCTCCCATCTGATGATGGGGTCTGCTGCCAAACCATGATATAAAATGCTTGTGTTCCGTCGTCATCGTGACGTCATCGTTGACAAGTCACAGATGTTGACATCACTGCTGTCTTGTTGACGTCGTTGGTGTCTGCTGACAAGTCACAGATGTTGACGTCAATGCTGCCTGCTGACAAGTCGCGGATGATGACGTCAGTGCTGTCTGCTGATAAGTCACAGATGTTGACGTATTTCTTTTTATCACAACAGATTTCTCTGTGTGAAATTCGGGCGGCTCTTCCCAGGGAGAGCGCGTCGCTACATCACAGCGGCACCCTTTTTAAAAAAAAAATTTTTCCTGCGCGCAACATGATTTGTTTTTCCCATCGAAGTGGATTTTTCTACAGAATTTTACCAGGAACAACCCTTTTGTTGCCGTGGGTTCTTTCACGTGCACTAAGTGCATGCTGCACACGGGACCTCGATTTATCGTCTCATCCGAATGACTAGCGTCCAGACCACCACTCAAGATCTAGTGGAGGGGGAGTAAATATCGGAGGCTGAGTGGTGATTCGAACCAGCGCACTCAGATTCTCTCGCTTCCTGGGCGGACGCGTTACCTCTAGGCCATCACTCCACTTGCTGTCTGCTGACAAGTCCCGGATGTTGACGTCAATGATGTCTGCTGACAAGTCACAGATGGTGACGTCATTGTTGTCTGCTGACAAGTCACAGATGGTGACGTCATTGCTGTCTGCTGACAAGTCACAGATGGTGACGTCATTGCTGTCTGCTGACAAGTCTCAGATGGTGACGTCAATGCTGTCTGCTGACAAGTCACAGATGTTGACGTCAATGCTGTCTGCAAACAGCATTGACGTCAACATCCGTGACTCAGCCTCAGATCTTAACGTCATTGTCATCTGCAAGAAGGGTGTTAGTTAAACGATTGAAGTAAACCATTCCCGTTACCATGGGAGTTGTAAGACCGACGATGCGGTAGCGAGTTTCATCAAAACACATGTAAGCATCCGTTTGTGTGTGTGTGTGTGTGTGTGTGTGTGTGTGTGTGTGTGTGTGCGTGCCTGCACGGCATACAAAAGAAGAAAAAAGAAAACAGGAGCCAATAAGGTTTCCCCATTATTTCGGCCTTTGGTCAGTCTAAGGGTATCTTTTTATACATGATATAAATAAGTTAAGGCAGTGAGTTAGTCCTCTCAGGGCTAACCCAGCCGTTAGGAGGTGAATGGGTTCGTGCATTTTGAAAAAAGACCGTCCCTCCCCCCCCCCCCCCCCCCACACACACACACACACCCTAAAAAAAGAAAAATACCCCCCAAAAATCAACAACAACAACCACCCAACAACAGCAACAACAAAACACGAAGAATTATTTCTTCATACAGGTTAGCGTCGCAGCGGTTGCCTCCAGCAGCAGGCACGTTGTTAATGGGTATATGCGCTTTGAACATTTTTATGTCAGTTCACGTCTCGGGGCGACGCCAGCAGGAATGAAATTAATGGGTCCGTTCGCTTTGAACAGTTTAATTCTGTTGTTAAGGCTCTATGGGTACAGCGGCGAGTTAATAGGTGCAAGCATTTAGGATTTCCTCAAGTCCTTTTTTTGTTTTCTAGCCTTGCGTTGGAGGTGGTGGTGGTGGAGTCGAGGGGGTGGGAGAGAGAGGGTTGGGGGTGAGGGGGGGGGACACGGATTACGTGTTAATTTTTTTTTTTTTAAAGGAAAACTCTTGGGCGAAAGGAAAAAACAACGACGGTCAAACTTCATTCTCTTTGTGGTAAGTTGAAAGCTGTTTGGTAAAAGTCACGCTGACTGATTTCTTGAGATCTTGTGAAGTGTAGAGGAGTGTGTTGATTTTCCTTGTCGTTTATGTTGGACACTGACGGCCGAAACTGAAAGGAAGATCCAGGCCTTCGAGAACAAATGCCTGAGGAATCTCCTTCAAATTCCCTGGATCGAGCACAGGACCAATGAACATGTACGGAGCAGAATTGAGAACCTTGCTGGACCTCAGGAACCTCTCCTTTCAACTGTGAAGAGACGCAAGCTGATATGGTTTGGACACAACACTCGACACACCAGCTTGTCCAAAACAATCACGCAAGGCACCATCGAGGGCGGGAGAAGAAGAGGAAGACAGCGGAAGAACTGGCATGAGAACATCAAACAATGGACCGGACTCCACACACGCGAGCTCTGCCGGCGGCTGCCGACAGAGACAGATGGAGAAGGGAGGTTGCGTCTGCGGTCCTCAGGCTTCCCCAACGACTACTTTGTAGTCATGGGCCTGATGTGAGGTAGAGGTGAGGTTATGTTGGAGGTTGTGTTCAAGTTCATGTTTGAGAACAAAGTGCTCGCTTGTCCGCGCTTCATTGCATTGTCTTTTGTTGTTAGTGAGTGAGCGATTGAGATATATATATATATATATATATATATATATATATATATATATATATATAGGGAGGGGAGGAGGGGGCCGGGAGTGAGTGAGAGATACACAGGAATGATGAATTGAATAATGACAATACAATACACACACACACACACACACACACACACACACACACACACAAAGACACACAGACACACAAACACAGAGGAGTTTAATAAACTGAATTGAATAAATTCTATTTTTTTAGGGTAATAGAGTAAGCAAGACAATGCTTTTTTTTAAAATCCAGTCCTCGAAAGGGAAACAGTGACATAAAACAAAGGGGGAAATCATCATATCAATACAGCATGCACATTATAACCATAGTTACATGAATAGTAATTAAACATTTACATCACTACATAGGGAAAGAGAGAGAGAGAGAGAGATACTGGGGTGATGATGATGCTCATGTTGATAATGATTACGGCAACGGCGACGTTGAAGTGAATAATAACAATACAAGAGGGGAGAGAGGGAGGAGGAAGAAGGAGATGATTATGATGATTTAATGTCCTCCATGTCGTCCACACCCTTTTGTCTTTCTCTTTCTATCGCTTCCTCTCTATCTCTGTCTTCTCTCTCTCTCCCCCTCCCTGTGTATTTCTCTCTATCTCTCCCTCACTCTTTGTCTCTCTATCACTCTTTGTCTCTCTCTCTCTCTTTCTCTCTCACTCTCTCTCTCTCTGTCTGTATCTGTCTTTCAGTGTTTGTCTCTCTCTACATTCGGTTCAAGGTTTACTTTTTAATCATATCGTTTGATTTTTTTCTCTGCTGATTATCAGAGGAACAATCACACGTTTTCAGTTCTGTTTTTTTACCTTCCGGTTTTCGTTAGAATTTTTTCACCCTCACAGTGAAAGACATGAAATTAATTTCATCAGGTTGATGGCTGTTTTTCTTTTTAATGTGTTTTTGTTTCCTGGGTACAGGCATGTTGGGTTCTGGCTTTATGTTTCAATCTGTTTCATATTTTTTTTCTGACTTCTTAGAAATGATGTTAATTTCCTCAAGTTGGTGTATTATTTTTTCTTCGTCTTCTTCCCCTTCCTCCTCCATCTTTTTGTTGTTGAAGTGAGTGAGGGAGGGAGGGAGAGAGGGAGGGTGTGTGTGTGTGTGTGTCTGTGTGAGGGGGGGGGGGAGAGAGAGAAACAGACAGACAGAGAGAGAGAGAGAGAGATCCGTGTGTGTGTGTGTGTGTGTGTGTGTGTAAAACGGAAAAAGCTGTTCCATGTCAGGGAAGAAGTGGAAAAGGAAGGACATTCTTTCTCTCTGGACCATGTTTGCCCTTGCCCGTGTCCAAAGACCACAGAAAGCACATGGATAACTTTTTCTGTCCCCGACTGCCTGTCGCTCCCCGCTTCTCTCTGTCTGTCTGTCTGTCTTTCTGTCTCTTTCTCTATTTTCTGTCTGTTTCTCTCTGTCTGTTTCTCTCTGTCTGTCTGTCTGTCTCTTTCTGTTTTTTGTGTGTCTGTCTGTCTCTTTCTCTATTTTCTGTTTCTCTCTGTCTGTCTGTCTCTTTCTCTATTTTATGTCTCTGTCTGTCAGTCTGTCTCTGTATTGTCTATCTGTCTGTCTCTTTCTCTATTTTCTGTCTGTTTCTCTCTGTCTGTCTGTCCCTTTCTCTGCTTTCTGTCTGTTTCTCTATGTGTGTCTGTCTGTCTCTTTCTCTATTTTCTCTGTTTCTCTATGTCTGGCTGTCTGCCTCTGTTTCTGTCCAGCCCCCCCCCCCCGCCCTCTCTCTCTCTCTTTCTCTCTCACTCTCTCTCTCTCTCTGTCTGTATCTGTCTTTCAGTGTTTGTCTCTCTCTACATTCGGTTCAAGGTTTACTTTTTAATCATATCGTTTGATTTTTTTCTCTGCTGATTATCAGAGGAACAATCACACGTTTTCAGTTCTGTTTTTTTACCTTCCGGTTTTCGTTAGAATTTTTTCACCCTCACAGTGAAAGACATGAAATTAATTTCATGAGGTTGATGGCTGTTTTTCTTTTTAATGTGTTTTTGTTTCCTGGGTACAGGCATGTTGGGTTCTGGCTTTATGTTTCAATCTGTTTCATATTTTTTTTCTGACTTCTTAGAAATGATGTTAATTTCCTCAAGTTGGTGTATTATTTTTTCTTCGTCTTCTTCCCCTTCCTCCTCCATCTTTTTGTTGTTGAAGTGAGTGAGGGAGAGAGGGAGTGTGTGTGTGTGTGTGTCTGTGTGTGTGTGTGTGTGTGTGTGTCTGTGTGAGGGGGGGGGGAGAGAGAGAAACAGACAGACAGAGAGAGAGAGATATATATCCGTGTGTGTGTGTGTGTGTGTGTGTGTGTGTGTGTGTGTAAAACGGAAAAAGCTGTTCCATGTCAGGGAAGAAGTGGAAAAGGAAGGACATTCTTTCTCTCTGGACCATGTTTGCCCTTGCCCGTGTCCAAAGACCACAGAAAGCACATGGATAACTTTTTCTGTCCCCGACTGCCTGTCGCTCCCCGCTTCTCTCTGTCTGTCTGTCTGTCTTTCTGTCTCTTTCTCTATTTTCTGTCTGTTTCTCTCTGTCTGTCTGTTTCTCTCTGTCTGTCTGTCTGTCTCTTTCTGTTTTTTTTGTGTCTGTCTGTCTCTTTCTCTATTTTCTGTTTCTCTCTGTCTGTCTGTCTGTCTGTCTCTTTCTCTATTTTATGTCTCTGTCTGTCTGTCTGTCAGTCTGTCTCTGTATTGTCTGTCTGTCTGTCTCTTTCTCTATTTTCTGTCTGTTTCTCTCTGTCTGTCCCTTTCTCTGCTTTCTGTCTGTTTCTCTATGTGTGTCTGTCTGTCTGTCTCTTTCTCTATTTTCTCTGTTTCTCTATGTCTGGCTGTCTGCCTCTGTTTCTGTCCAGCCCCCCCCCCCCCCCCGCCCTCTCTCTCTCTCTTTCTCTCCTGTCTGTTTCTCTATGTCTGTTCTGTCCAGCCCCCCCCCCCCCCCGCCTCTTCTCCTGTCTGTTTCTCTCTGTCTGTCTGTTTCTCTCTGTGTGTGTGTGTGTGTGTGTGGTGTGTGTGTGTGTGTGTGTGTGTGTGTCTGTGTGAGGGGGGGGGGAGAGAGAGAAACAGACAGACAGAGAGAGAGAGAGAGATATCCGTGTGTGTGTGTGTGTGTGTGTGTGTGTGTGTGTGTGTGTAAAACGGAAAAAGCTGTTCCATGTCAGGGAAGAAGTGGAAAAGGAAGGACATTCTTTCTCTCTGGACCATGTTTGCCCTTGCCCGTGTCCAAAGACCACAGAAAGCACATGGATAACTTTTTCTGTCCCCGACTGCCTGTCGCTCCCCGCTTCTCTCTGTCTGTCTGTCTGTCTTTCTGTCTCTTTCTCTATTTTCTGTCTGTTTCTCTCTGTCTGTCTGTTTCTCTCTGTCTGTCTGTTTCTCTGTCTGTCTCTTTCTGTTTTTTTTTGTGTCTGTCTGTCTCTTTCTCTATTTTCTGTTTCTCTCTGTCTGTCTGTCTGTCTGTCTCTTTCTCTATTTTATGTCTCTGTCTGTCTGTCTGTCAGTCTGTCTCTGTATTGTCTGTCTGTCTGTCTCTTTCTCTATTTTCTGTCTGTTTCTCTCTGTCTGTCCCTTTCTCTGCTTTCTGTCTGTTTCTCTATGTGTGTCTGTCTGTCTGTCTCTTTCTCTATTTTCTCTGTTTCTCTATGTCTGGCTGTCTGCCTCTGTTTCTGTCCAGCCCCCCCCCCCCCCCCCGCCCTCTCTCTCTCTCTTTCTCTCCTGTCTGTTTCTCTATGTCTGTTTCTGTCCAGCCCCCCCCCCCCCCCCGCCTCTCTCTCCTGTCTGTTTCTCTCTGTCTGTCTGTTTCTCTCTGTCTGTCTGTCTGTCTCTTTCTCTATTTTCTGTCTGTTTCTCTCTGTCTGTCTGTCTCTTTCTCTATTTTATGTCTGTTTCTGTCTGTCTGTCTGTCTCTTTCTGTATTGTCTGTCTGTCTGTCTGTCTCTTTCTCTATTTTCTGTCTGTTTCTCTCTGGCTGGCTGTCTCTTTCTCTGCTTTCTGTCTGTTTCTCTATGTGTGTCTGTCTGTCTGTCTCTTTCTCTATTTTCTGTCTGTTTCTCTATGTCTGTCTGTCTGCCTCTGTTTCTGTCCAGCCCCCCCCCCCCCCGCCTCTCTCTCTCTCTTTCTCTCCTGTCTGTTTCTCTATGTCTGTTTCTGTCCAGCCCCTCCCCCCCTCTCTCTCCTGTCTGTTTCTCTATGTCTGTCTGTTTCTGTCCAGCCCCTCCCCTCTCTCTCTTGTCTGTTTCTCTATGTCTGTTTCTGTCCAGCCCCTCCCCCTCTCTCTCTCCTGTCTGTTTCTCTATGTCTGTTTCTGTCCAGCCCCTCCCCCTCTCTCTCTCCTGTCTGTTTCTCTATGTCTGTCTGTTTCTGTCCAGCCCTCCCCCCTCTCTCTCTTGTCTGTTTCTCTATGTCTATCTGCCTCTGCTTCTGTCGAGCCCCTCCTCTCTCTCTCTCTGCCTCTCTCTCTCTTCTGTCTGTTTCTCTATGTCTATCTATCTGCCTTTGTTTCTGTCCAGCACCCCCCCACCCCTGTCCCCGCCCCTCTCTCTCTCTTGCTCGTCGCCCCCTCTCTCTTTTCCCTTGCGAATCCTTTGTTCTCATCTTCTCAGTTTTGTTCTTTCTTCTGTTCTGACTGTGACCCCCTTTCAAGGCCCTTTGTTTTGATAAGACTGGATGAGGGTCGTGAAAGAACAACCTCCACCCCCTCCCCACCTCGCCATCCCCGCCCCTATTACCCAACTCCTCCCTCCCAGAGCCGATTTCTGTTCCCCCCTCCTACGTCCCTCTTCTCTCCCTCGGCCAATGCTCCACACACGCGCGCGCGCGCGCGCACGCACGCACACAGGCGCTCACGAACGCATGTACGGACTCTCTCTCTCACACACAGAGACACAAACACACACACACACACACACACACACACACACACACACACACACACGTCTGTTTCGGGCCAGCAGAAACTATGTCGTGCCTCCATCACAGCAGCTTGGCCCTGCCTTCAAAGACGTTTTCTATTAATTCCACACACACACCCCAACACACACACACACACACACACACACACACACACACACACACACACACACACACACGCAACTCATCCTTTCGTTTTTTTTCTGTTTTTTTTTTTCACAACAGAATTTTCTGCCTGAAATTCGGGCTGCTCCCTACGTCCCTTAACCCCCATCCTCAAGAATCCTGCTGGGAGCACAAGTCGCCACAGTTCGACGCCACCTGTTTTTTTCCTTTCCCCCTTGTCACTATGATTGCCTTTATTTGCCTGTTCAAGAGAATTTTGCTTATTTTGTTTTTTGTCCACGTTTGGCCATGGAAATCCGCTTGTTGGCATGGGCTATTTTACATGCGCTGAAGACCAGTAGCACAGACACTCCCACCTTTCAAAAGTCCACAGCCTGTGCTTCAAATTCGTCTAATTGAGGACAAAAGGCCAGGTGTATATTTTTAAGGAAGCACGAATTGTGTCGAGCTTAGGGATCCTGTCGTCCTATTCAGGCATGCTATACCCATTGACCCACTGCTCGCCTTTCTCATAGTCATCGTCATCGTCGTCATCATCACCGTCATCCTCCTCAGTACCACAGTTGTTGCCATCATCATCATCATCGTCGTCGTCATCATCTTCATTGTCCTCCTCCTCAATACCACGGTTGTTGCCATCAACATCATCATCGTCGTCATCGTCATCCTCCTCTTCAATACCACGGTTTTTGCCATCACCATCATCGTCGCCGTCATCATCATCGTCATCCTCCTCCTCCTCAGTACGACAGTTGTTGCCATCATCATCATCACCATTGTCGTCGTCGTCATTGTCATCATCATTCATATCGTTACCAGAGATGCTTTGTATTTAGCACACAGTTCAGTTCAGCTTCCCAAAGAGGCGTCACTGCGTTCGGACAAATCCATATTCGCTACACCACATCATCTAAGCAGATGCCTAAGCAACAGCCTAACCCAACGCGTTTAGTCAGGCCTTGAGGGGAAGAGCGAATAAAAAGAAGAAAAAACAAACAAATGAATACATAAACAAATATATAAACGCGTACATGAATAATAAATAATGTTTTATAAATATAATTGAATAAAACAAACAAACATAAAAAAAATGCACACCGCATGAGAACACTCATCACACGGTGAAAATACGCAAACATTATTGACAAAGGGAAACACAACACACACACACACACGCACACACATGCACGCACGCACGCACGCACGCACGCACACACACACACACACACACACACACACACACACACACACAAACAGAAGAGGAAAAAAAAAAACAAAGAAAGAAAACCCAGCAGCAGCACGGGTTCAACGCGCGGCCACAATCAGCCAGGCCACAACAGCACTTCAGTCCAGTTTGGCACAGAGCCCAGTTGGGGTGGCGCGGGGGCCCCCTCTATCAGGGCTTAAAACCCGTCACGAGAAAGGACGACAACAATACACAACGCACCCAGAAGAGCAGTAAAAAGGAGCGTGTTAAATTATCTCTCTCCTCTGTCTCTTTGTGTGTGTGTGTGTTTGTGTGTGTGTGTGTGTGTGTGTGAGAGAGAGAGAGAGAGAGAGAGAGAGATGTGTGTCATACCAGTGAAGAAGAGGAAAGGGAAGAACTCTCTCTCGCCAATGTTTGGCCCTACTCGTGTGTGCTGTTGTTCGGTTTCGGTTTTTTTTCTTCTTTCTTTTTTTTTTTTTTTTTTTCTCTTTTTGTTTTTTGGCGTGTCTGTCCTCACCATGTCAGAATCATTTTTTCTGACACTGCCCGCCCCGATTCGTCCCTACACAGCCGTAGTCAGGACCGTCTGCCACAGTTCCAGTGCCGGTAGTCCACAGACAGCTAGCTATCGATGTTAGGTCGCCAGGAGACCACGCACCAGAAGAGACCCTGCATTGCTGCCGAGTCACTTCCGTGGTGTCCAGGAGTGTCTGTTCTGATACAGTATACGCAGAACTCCACCTTCTGAAGCCCCTACTGACGGCAGTAATCGCTCGCCTGCGGAACTAGATTGAATGAGCGTCCGCCAGGTGGTGAGACCGCAACCACGCCCCTCCAACGACAGTCTCCACGAATCTGCTGACATCGTTGATCGTGACAGGAATTTACAACAAGAAAGAATGGAAGTGAAGGAGATACTAGAACTAAGGTCACCATGAGAGCAAGGCAACTTAGTCCACAAAATCTGGGACAAATTGGGACAAGCTCTGTTTGCGATGAATGATTATGAAGATGCTGCTGTGGAAGTCTTTTAGGTTTGGGACTACGTGACAAGACTGTACTTTGTACATCCTTTCATAATGATATCCCGGCATTAACCAGGCCCGTTGATCAGAAATTTGAGCAGCATTCCTAGAGACGCATTCGAAAAGTTGATGGCAGTCGATTGTGTGGTCCCATTTGAACCCATGGCACACTCAACATTGGGAAAGACTCGGCCACGGGCCGAACTCCCACAATGACTTTAAAATATTTTTTTATATTTTTTTTTTACCTCTGATGGGGTTTGAACCTGCGCCCTCCGTGTCCGTCAGTCCGCGGCATTAACCACATCACCACAGTGTCTGTCTGATCAGACAGAAGTAAACAAAACGTCAAATGTTTGAAAGAGGGCGACAATGTTGTGATTTAATAAAACTTGAAATAAATGTCATTATATCGTAAACAAAACAAAACATACACACCAGAAATTTACCGACCAATATCTCACACAAAGTAGACAAAACTGTTATGATTAAATCTTTTTTTTTCTTTAAAAAAAAAAGCAAAAAAAAGCACACACATTTAAATAAAAAGCATCAGAATGTATTGCATCAACATCTTGAGAAACATTCTTCACTTCTTGTCTGAAGGAAGAGAATATGCCCCCCCCCCCCCCCCCCCCCCCCCGGCCCCCCACTCGGAAAAAAAAAAAAATCGATGTGACGATTGAAAACCGGAGTGCATGTGCAAAAGGAGTGCTTGGTGAGCCAGTTCTCCCTCCTTGGCTGACTGACGAAGGCGCATTCACGAGATGCCCAGAGAGACCCTCTTCAGCCCCACCCCACCCCACCCCACCCCCACCCCCGGACCCCCCCAACTCCCCTCCACAGGCAGGATGAAGCCTTCCTCAGTCGTGGAGGGCTGAGGGGGGGGGGGGAGGGGGGGGGGAGTATCTGCTTGAGGGGTGGGGATGGGGAGGCCGGAGATTTCCAAGCCGGCTTCCCGGGTCTGTAGTAGTGTAGAGGACCTAATCACGTCCCTCCTGACACGTCCGCTCTTTTGTGTGTGTGTGTGTGTGGTGGGTGTAGGACGGGGCATGGGGGGCGGGAGGAGAGGGGGGAAGGTGATGGGGACGGCCAGTAAACTAACTCCCTCTCTCCTCACCCCTTCTGTGTTTTGCTCCCTCCCCACCTCTCCTCCTTCCCCCCACCTCCCTCCTCTTCCTCCTGCCCCGCCCTGCCCCCCTCCCGTCCACTTCATCCTTCTCCTTTGGCAATCAGTCAGTCATCCATAGGATTTTTTTTTCTTAGCAGCGAGCTCAAGAGAGCAATCTTTCGTGGTTTTGTCGTCTTGAAAATGTCAGTTGGAGAGCATCTGCGTTTATCGCGCGTTGTGATGTTGAACGGGTTTCCCTCGACGACGAAGGGGTGAAAAAAAACCCAACTCTTGGTGGTGTGTTTCACAGATCAAGTGTTGTGTTTGTTTTACCTTTGTGCTTTTATGCCTGATGTTGTTGAACCATCTTTTTTGATTGTTGCCATGAAGGGTTGGAAATGAATGATGCATGCGTTGTAGGGATCATTTGTGTGTGTGTGTGTGTGTGTGTGTGTGTGTGTGTGTGTGTGTGTGCGTGCGTGCGTGCGTGTGTGTGTGTGTTTGTACAGTTGTTAGGAGCAGGTGGGAAAGTAATAACAGCCTGCATGCAGCAGAACGCTAAAGCAAACGGCCGCGCATGCTGATACACAGACGCACGCGCACACACACGCACTCTCCCTCTCTCATTCTTTCACACACACACACACACACACACACACACACACACACACACACACACACACACTTATTCAATCACTCACACGCACAGGCAAGCACATCGTATTCACTCACATGCACATTCACTGTCTGTCAGTCTCGATCTCTCTCTCCTCTCGTGTTCACTCAGTCACACACACACACACACACACACACACACACACACACACACACACACACGGATAAGGACACTAATTCATTCATTGATTCACGCTGTTGCGCACGCACGCAAGTACATACACTGTGCACACGCTCGCATATTCTCTTTCTTTTTCTTTGTCTTTCTTTCTCCGTCTTTGCCTCTCTGTGTGTCTTTCTCGCTCTGTCTCTCTGTCTGTCTCTTTTTTCTCTTTCACCCCCTCCCTCTCTTTCAAACTCATGCACGCACACCTTCCGTTGAGCGAGATTACTCCGCTTTCGCCGGAAATGAATCTTGACACCTGACGTCATCATCGATCCCAGCTTGCACGGAGAGAGGAAGTTGTGAAACACGGGACGTTACTTCCCTTGTCAGCGGTCAGCACCCCCACAGGCCGTTGTGTGGAGGTGCTGCCGATGTGCTGTTGATCCCAGCTAGTTTCAATTTGTCCCTGCTCCCTTCTGTCTGCCTGCCTGCCTGCCTGCCTGTCTGTCTGTCTCTGAAATTCTCTTTTTTTAAAATTTCTTATTTTATTTTATTTTATTTATTTTAGTGTGTTTGTGACTGCTCAGCTCTGACAGT
>NC_134876.1:81526173-81573673 GCF_041734735.1 Babylonia areolata
TGTTCTTTCACGAAGTTTGCAGCACAAGTTTTCTTTCTTGTGTGTATGTGTCGCTTTTTTTTTTTTTTAAATTTCTTTTTTCAGCTGTTTGTGTTGTCTGTTCTTTACAAAAATACGATTATTCCTCTTGAAGCAAAGCTCTTTTCCTTTCTTCGTTTTTCTCCGTCATCGTGTTTGCTTTCCGAGTGTCTGTGGATAGTGAGTTTGCATAAGAATTGTTCAGTGTTTCGGTTTTTATTATAAGTTTCCGTATTTATTCTGTTGCTTGTTATTTTTTTATTAAAAAATTTTTTTTTTTAACCCTCGTTTCCATTATTTATCTAGCACAAAATCTCTTTCCTATTTACGGAGCGTGCGCGCGCGCGCGCCCGTGTGTGTGTGTGTGTGTGTGTGTGTGTGTGTGTGAAATCGTTTATTTGAATGTTTTTGTTTTCTTAATAAACCTTCCCTGTTCCCGTTACTTCGTGTAAGCTTCAACTTGTAGTGTCTTCGGCTTGTGGTTTTGTTTCTGTTTACAAACTTGCCCTTTCTTCTTGTTCTTGTTCTTGTTCTTCTTCGTCATGTCGTCGTCGTCATTGTCGTCGCCGTCGTCGTCGACGTTGTCCTCCTCTTCCTCCTTTCCCTCCTCTTTTTGATTTTGTTCCTCTTCTGCCCCTGCCCACTTTCCCCCTCCTTCTCCTTCTCCACCTCCTTTTTTATTCTCCCCCTCCTCCTCCTTCTCCTTGTTCTTCTTTTGCTTCTAGTGTTTGTTGTTGTTGTTGTTGTTGTTTGTTGTTGTTCTTCTTCTTCTTCTTCTTCTTCTTCTTCTCTCCCTCCTTCATAATCTTTTTCCTCACCTCCGCCCCCGCTCACTGTCTTCTCCACCCTCTCCCCCACCCACTCTTTCCGCATGCATCTCCCGCCTTCCTCTCTCACGACCCCGTAAAATTGATGAAGTAATTCTACTGTCAGTTGCTTGTGCTTGTCTGGTGTTCGCCAGCTTTTTTTATTTTTTATTTTATTTTTTTATTTTTTATTTTACTGCTGGCGCATCTGCTCCCTTTACTCTTTTCTTTGCTGTTCTACTTTTATTTTGTGTGTGTTTTTTTATGTAGAAAATCTCTCTCTCTTTCTTCTCTGTCTCTCTCTCTCTGTGTGTCTCTCTTTATGTCTCTGTCTCTCTTTCTTCTCTCTCTGTCTCTGTCTCTCTCTCTCCCCTCTCTGTCTCTCAGTCTTTGTCTCTCTCTGTCTTTGATTTTTCTTTCTTTCTTTCTTTCTTTATCTCTGTTTTGCTTGCTTGGTATCTATTACCACCATGGCTACTTGTTTTACACGTTCGTTCCGTTTTTCTTTTTTTTCCTTGTGCCTTCTTTCTTTCGTTATTTGTTTGTATGTTTAGTTTGTTTTTCATGTTGTTTTTCTTTCATCTTTTCTCAGTGTTCTGTTTGTTCGTTACTTTTTGATTTTTTTTTTTAATCCCTTTCCATTTTTTCCCTATTATGCCTCCCTTGTTTCTTTTGTCATTTCTTTCTGTTCTTTTTCTTTTCTTTCTCTCTTTGTTTTTGCTTCGTCTTTCTGTTCTGTCTTGTTTTCCTTCTTTCGGTTTTTTTTTTTTTTTTTTTTGTTTTTTTTGTTTTTTGTTTTGTTTTGTTTTGCTTTCTGTTTTCGTCTTTCTTTCTTTCCTTGCTTTTCTTGCCTGTGTTTCGTTTTATTTTCTTTGTATTTTTTCCTTTTCCTTTTTTTTTTTTTTATCCTTTCTTATTTTCGCTTTCGAGAACAAACGCATACCCCTTCTTTCCCGTTCACGTGGGAAAACACAAGAACTATGTAAAGAATAATATTTTCACGCATGCAAGTATTGCGCACACATGACTGTGCTGGTGCGTTTGATCAAACAGGAACTAGTCGCGTATGGGCCAGCGTGCATGGAGTCCACAACACGCTTGGAAATATGGTGAAAAATGAAATGATACTGCTACCACTACCACTACCACCACCACCACAAACGCTGCTGCTGCTGCTGCTGCTACTGCTACTACTACTACTACTACTAGCTGCTGCTGCTGCTGCTACTAGGAGAAGAAGCAGTAGTAGAAGAAGAAGCAGAAGAAGAAAAACAACATCAACAACCACCACCACAACAACAGGCACACCATATATATATATATATACACACACATGCTAGGCTAACCCCCTCCCCCCCTCCACACACACACTTCTCTGTCTCTATCACACTCTCTGTCTCTTTGTCTGCCTCTGTCTCTTTCATACACAGAGGAGAAAGAGGGAGGAGAGAGAGAGAGGGGGGAGAGGAAGGGATATAGAGAGATGATCCATTTCGCGGGGCGGTGCACAGCATTATATAGCTGAGCAAGCTTACTTTAGCTCGCATTCAATTTAAAACAGATGGGAGGAAGATGAAAGGGGAGGGGGGTTTGGGGGTGGGGGGGTGGGGGGAGAGAGAAAATAGATGAAAACACCACTTCGCGAATTCCACAAACAAAACCCGTTCAGAGAACTCTCTTCTGGAGAGCATCCTCCACCCAGTTTACTGTCTGTCGTGCCTGTGGAAGATGGCTCCTCTTCAGTAAATAAATGGCATGGTTTTTTGTTGTTGTTGTTTTGGGTGTTTTCTTTTTTCTTGAAATTTGGGTTGAAAACATACACAAACTGACTCACTCACTCATGCTTACATATACACACACACGCGCGTGTGCGCATATGCACATACACTCGCACACAAAACATACACAGGCACACGCAGTCACATGCACATTATAGATACACGCAAGCACACACACAGTACTAAGACTCAGAGAGCTAGAGAGACAGACAGACAGACAGCATGGTATACACTATTTTAATGTGTGGGAGAGAGAGAGAGGGAGAGAGAGAACATATCGATCATGCTAGAATATGACAAACATGTATCATTACATGACAATATCGACAACCCCTCCCCCCTCCACCCCCTTCTCTCAAACAGTCTTCCCAGTCCCACTTTCTGCCTCCACCATACCATCCTCTTCCTCTCTTCCCTCCCCCCCAACCCCCCATCACCCACCACCACCCCTGCCCTCTTCACTGTTTCGATAACACTCCCTCAAGCAGTATTCGATTCTTTTTAGCATCAGTATTTTTTTCTTAGGAAATGTGTGTGTGTGTGTGTGTGTGTGTTGTGTGTGTGTGTGTGTGAAGGGGGGGGGGATATTTTTTTGATGTGTGCTATCGTTCTTCTTGCAGCAGAGCTGAGATATGACGAGAGAGTTAGGTGTGTTCTGTATAATCAGCGGAAGAAGGCTGACAGTTAATGGGATTTGAATTTCATTGTATGGGTTTCTTTCTTTCTTCCTTTGTTTTGAATCCTTCTTCTTCTTTAAAAAAAATCTTTGTTTATTTTCTTTTTTCTTTCCTTTCTCTCATCGATTCTCTGTTTTTGTTGTTGTTTTGCTTGTGTTTTTAGTCATTTTGATTTGTTCTTTACTTGGTTTCTGTTTTTTTTTTCTTTCTTTCTTTTAGAATAAACGTTCTTTCTTTCGTTCTTTCTTTCTTTTTCTTTCTTTCGGAGTTTCCTTTAAAACAAGCATGTTTTTCTTTCTTGGTAGACATTAAGTCTTTGATTCAATTATTTTCTTCCTGGATGTGACACCACCACCCCAAACCCTCCACTTTTCTGGGTTGGCTATCGTGGTCACCCGTATCGCCTGAGATTGATTCCACGTGTAACCCGATTGTAACTAACAGTTTTGTCGTCACAAAGTCTCAGTTTTCTCACCATATTATGCTATAAGACTCACGCATTCAAGTACACACACACACAAGCACGCACGCACGCACGTACGCAAACATACATATGCACATACGAACGCGCGCGCAAGCATACACATGCACATGCGCACGCGCGCACACACACAAAGACAGACACACACGCTCACGATCACGCTCACGCACACTGTTTTTCGCACGCGCACACACGGAAGCACATCTTATTGGTCTGTGAGGACGCATGATTACGCAAGTTTTCTTCTAGAACTAAAATGCAGCTAAGTGATCTGCTGACTGATTGTTGTAACTTTGGTTTGAGTTTTGAGTGTGAACAATCAAATCAAATCAATGTATTCATCAGCAGCTCCGCTTTCATGTCGGGCTGAATTTAATTGTAGCTAAAAGCTCCGATTATTAATACAAGTTCCATCTTCCTACTTAAAACAACAACAACACCAATAACAAAAGCGTCAAAACAAAATTAAGAACAAAAAATGCAGTAGATTGAAGACAATTTCGCCAAAGCCGGATGAATGGGACTCACGAAAAACAAACTGGGAAATAATGATTTGTAAGACTGCTGCAGCAAGTAACCTCTTTCCAGCTTCTCTTTTTCCGGAGATAAAGAGATAAAAAGGAGAGAGAAGAAGAAGAAAAGAATCAGAAGAAGGAGAGAGAGAAAGACACACACACACACACACACACACACACACACACACACACACATATACAGATGGAGAGAGGGAGAGAGAGAGAGAGATGTTCGTCCTCCACCACCATCACCCCCAGACCCACCTCTATATCCCACCACCTTCCTCAACCTCACCACCAACCACACAAAACCCCAACCCACTTCCGTCCCCAAATCCCACTCCATACATTCACACACCCCCCTCCTCCCCAACCCCCACCCTTTCCCCACCCCACAACCCCCCTTCCAAATATTGCCGCCTGCGGGCCTCCCATGAGAGAGAGACACCTGAAATGTCAGAGTTGCTCATTGTTGCTGCTGTTGGTGTGGTTTCACTGGAAACAAATGGCGTCAGCATCGGCAAAGGGGGTGGCGCTTTGACATTTAAAGCCAAAAGAAAGTGAGGGGAGGGGGATAGGGGTGGGGCGGCGGAACGGGGGGAGGGGGTGTGGCGGTGGGGGGAGCAGTGTTGGGGGATCTGGAGGAATTCCACCCGTCTTCTTCCCCCCCCCAGACTCCCCTTCCGCCAACCTCACAACACCCCCATTGTGGCGTTTTAACAGCATCGTTGCTTTCAGTGGAAAAAGAAGAAAAAATGAGAATGCTGGAAACGTTACTCCCCGATGTATTGGAAACGTGAAAACTACGTCGGTTTTTTTTTTTTTTTTTGTTTTTTTTTTTGGGGGGGTGGGGGGGGGGGACTTATAAATGTATTAAAACAACGTAGAATTTTGTTTTTCTCATCTAAATGCGGGTGAGCAGGGTTTTCTTTTCTTTCTTTCTTTCTTTCTGTTGTGTGTGTGTGTGTTTGTTTTTTGTTTTTTTTTTTTTTTGCTTTGCTCTGTAAATTGGGAATATGCGAAACAACACTCATCACTGAATTCAAGATATTATCTGTTTGTTTTCATTTGTTTTCACAAAATGCGGAGTTGCGAAATATTTGTCTTAGATGTATTAAAAATGCTATAGATTTTATCATTGCTAATATTGGTTATCGGTTGGGATCGTTGATTCACACACACACACACACACACACACACGAATAAAAAGTGATGTGGGTAAAAAGTATTAAAAATAATTAACATAGGTTTTGCGGATGTAAATAAACAATATTCATCGATCTGTTCAATCATGATAATTATGCGGTTCTGCTTTGCTGATGATGGCGGAGGAAGAAAGAACGTTACTGATGGCTTGGCTAGATTGTGTTGTTAACGTTTCGTTGAACTGTGCACGGCAATTGCTCCAGCGTTGAGTCATGTTATGCACAGTAAGTATTTCGGTTTTTATTGGGGTTACGAGTTCACCCATGCGTGCAGGTATTGATTTATCAGTGGGTGGAGCGGCGGTACTGGGAGCTCAGGATGGTGAATTTTTTTGTGTGAAGCTTAGCCAGGTGCGCGTGTCATGCCTGTGTGTGTGTGGTTTGTAAGGTTTGTAACATGTCTGTGATTGGGGATGAGTTTTATTTTATAATGGAATGTCCCAATTATGATCAGTTACGAAATAGATATGTTCCTAAAAAATATTTGTCTCCAAAATCGGTTTTTAATTTTTGTAATATGCTCAAAGGAGGCAAAAAAAAAGAAGTCATTTTAGCTGTAAGTAAGATGATTAGATTTGCAAATGTTGCCTAGCTATACTTTTGGAGTTAAAAGACATTTGTGTTTTCTCAACTTTAATGTGACATTGTTGTGTATTTCGAAATGTCTGTTCTGGGCATGAAAAGATTATTTTGCAGTAATCCTCCATACTCCAGCAGGAGTGAAAGGATAATTAAAACTTGAAACTTGTGTGTGTGTGTGTGTGTGTGTGTGTGTGTGTGTGTGTGTGTGTGTGTGTGTGTGTGCGTGGTGTGTGTGCGTGTGTGAATACGCTCGCGCGTGTGTTTACGCGCAGGCGTGTGTGCTTTAAATTTGATCCTAAAGTCTGTTCTTTTCCAGCGTGTGGATTCCCTTTTCCATCCCTTTTTTTCTTCTCATTACTCTCAGTGCGCTGCCCTCATTAACGACTGGAAACAGGAGGGAGGCAGGTGGAGAGAGAGAGAGAGAGAGAGAGAGAGAGAGAGAGAACTTCACAAGATTACCTCAGCAAGTTTTGTAAGATTTCCATGTGTGCATGTGTTGCGAGAGAGACACAGAGACAGAGAGTGAGAGAAGTAATCGATAACCGATATTAAACCTCTCTCTCTGTCTGTGTCTCTTTCTGTCTCTTTGTCGCCGATTGAGTAACTGAACTTTCTGTCTCTCTGTCTGTATCTGTCACTGTCTGTCTCTCCTTCGGACATTTGGAAACCTTTGGATCAGCGAAGAAGGGAAAGAAATTTGCTTTCATAGTGCCATGCGCTGTTGACGGAGGGACTCGGTTCACGCGAAATAAAACAAGCGAAATAAATTGAAATGAGAAGCAGGTCATGGTGCAGGAGGAGGGGAACGGAGGGGGGTGGGGGCGGGTGGGGGGGACGGTGTGGAAAGGGATGAGAGAGGCCGGTTAGGGGACAAGGACTAAAAACACAACACAACACATACACACACTCAGAGGGAGGGAGGGGGGAGGGGGTGGCCGAGTCATATTAACGCAACGCACAACTGAATACAACACATACATACACATGCACGCCGGACACACACACACACACACACACACACACACACACACACACACACACACACAACAACAACAACAACAAAAAACAAACAAACAAAAACCAACAACCAAAAAACAACAACAAAAAAAACACACAACAAAACAAACTGATGTCTGGAGGAAAACGAATTCATAGAAACAGAAATAACACCAACAACACATTGACAACAACAACGAAAACAGACGGATTAAAAGCCAGATCAGGTCGAGAAATAGAGAATGAGGCAGACAGACTTGTAGAAGGACGAAGACATACACAGGGAGAGGGGGGAAAAACAACCCCGGTTGTTTGAAGGTAAGGATGGTATAAGGATAAGAAATGCGCGCGCGCGCACACACACACACACACACACACACACACACACACACACAGTGGGGTGTTGGTGTTGGGCCTCCAATTCAAAGAGAGAGAAGTGGGGGTTGGGGGGTCACTTTCACTCAGATCTCATGGGTGTCTCCCTTGCATGTGTGTTCGACTTATGCGGATTGCAGAGGAAACTTGTCTGGGGTAACGAACGGTAAACTACCCCCCGTTGTTGCTCTCTGCGGCATCTCTCACCCACACTTTGTTAAAAGTTGTTGTCCTTTGTTGTTGTACTTTTTTTCCCCTTCAGACGTATCAGCACTTTCTTGCAGGATAAAACCACCCCCAGGAAGTTCTTAAGGGGATTTGAGGGACATGTTTCGAAGAAAATACAAGCTGTCTTGTTCGCAGCTGAGAAAGGTTTGAAGAATATAAAAGGATTTGTCGATGTGTTTCTGTGTGTCTGCAGTCTTCGCGTAAATTTGATTTCCATAAAATCCGCACGAAAGCCTGTTGGGGTTACAGAGTCACCCTAGAGTGCCGATTAGAATGCATGAAGATTTGTCAATTGTTATCGTAATACCAGCATGTTTTTGAGGGAAGCGAATTCAGAATATGATTCACTGAGCTGTTGAACGTATTACTTGTAGTGGTTCAAACTGTCATTTTCAAGCAAAACTTTTTTTTCCCATTTCTTTCAAAGTGGGTGAAACATTAGATCGGAAATTAGTTGTTTTTTCAGATTTAGTGAATATTGTTTGAAGGTTTTGCAGCTGATTTTCTTATTTGAAACCTCGGAAACGAAGATGGTTTGAAGCTGGTGCAGCTGTTTTTCTTTTCGTTTTATTTCTTATTCTGTTGAAAACTGCTGAAACTTGTCTGTTTCAAAGTTGATGAGGCTAATATGTTTATCAAAACTGATTTGTTTCAAAGTTGGGGAAATTCGTTGTTTCAAAGTTGGGGAAATTAGTTTACACATTAGCATCTGGTTTACAGCTGATGCGTACATTTCGGAAGCTGCTGAAACTGATGTCCTTCTGAGAGGGTAAAAGGGGGATTTGTTTCAAAATTGGTGAGGTGATTGATCAGTTGAATTTTCGTTGATCAGTTTCGAAGTTGCTGGGAAAACAGACGTTTCAGAGAAAAAAGTTGACGAAACAATTTTCTTTCAAACTGGCTGAAGGTGTTTTGTTTCAGACTTGGTGAAGCTGACTTTGTTTGAAAGCTCCGGTGATACTGATGTATAGATTTTTTTTTCAGAAGTGAAACTGACTGTATTGCAATGACTGTAAGCTGCGTGACGTCAAGAAGAAAAAAAAAAGGAAAAAAAGTTCGCTATGTGTCTGTTGACGTTGGCAGGGAGGGCGTACAAGACAGCCAAGGGAGAGAAGCGCTGTTTGTGTGCGTTGCGTGGCCTGGATGGTGACGTGCTTGCTCAGGCAGCGTCTTCATTTCCCAAACTTTGTTGCCTTTGCCGCTTCTGTTTTCTTGCCACGGAAATGAGAGACCCTCCACCACCCCTACCCCCACCCCCTACATCCCCTCCTCCTCCTCCCACGCAGATTCCTCGACCCCCCCCCCCCCCGCCCGTACCCCCACTCTCCCAAGTGTTTGCTTTTGTTGCCGGAAAGAGTTGTCCACGCGATTCAGTTCTGAAAGCAACTGCCTTGTCCCGCCAACGTCTGCTGCTCTACCCTCTCTCTCTGTTCATTGTTTCCATCAAAATCTTTTTGCTTTTTTTTTTTTCAACAGCAATCAGTTAATTACTATACTGACGTTGGGGAGAGGGAGGGCGTGGGTGGATGGAAAGCAGGAAATTAGATCCCGGGGGAACGGGTCACTAACGGGTGAGGGAGAGGAAGGGTGGTGTGGGTGGGTGGGGTTGCGGGTGGGCAGGGGAGGGGTTGAGGTCGGTGACCTTTTGGAAGGCATGTGATGGCTGGGTGGGTGCACGTTTTTTTTTTTTTTTTTTTTTTTTTTCGGTCAATGGAATGCAGCTGTTCGTCTGACAGCCAACAAAGCTGCACCACTACTTCCATGACAGAGATGTATGTCATTAATACACGCTCTGTGAGATGCAGTACTTTAGCCTCAGGTGCTGCAATGTGCTTGCTCTAGGCTGTTTTTTTTTTTTTTTTTTATTTTTTTTTTTAGCAGGTTGTATGATGGCAGATGGGTGTGCTGTTAACGCGTAACTGAGGCATCCCATTATTTTATTTATTTATATTTGGGGGGGAGGGGAGTGGGGGGAGGGGGGGCAGGGGGGGAGGGGACGTAGGGGGGGGGGGGGGTGGTCAGATGTGGTGTAGCATGTTATGGATTAGTCCATGCGCTTTGACACCTTCAAACCGAAAGTGAGTTGGAAATGTAACAGGTGTTGGGGAAGGGGTTCACAGGTATATATATCATTTGTGGCTTTGTGATATTTGATGTGTATGTTTAAAAAAGTTGAAGCGTTTTAAAACCGATGGAAAGTTCTCTTTCGGTGAATGATGACAATCAATATCATGGTGATACAGAGGACGAGGATGATGATGATATCAAGGGCATGAAGTCTGCTCGTAATGTTTTATTCTGCAAGGCAATTTATTTTCATGATTGCAGAAGCCATCGCTCTCAGCCCGAAAGCAAAATCCATTTTTCCCTTGGGCCTTGGTGGTAATAGGTAAAGCTGAGAGGTGTCGGTGCATGCCATTCTGAGCATAACATGATAAAGTGGGGAGCACGGGAATTTCGTTCAGTTCATACATCCTTGTTTTTTTGTTGTTGTTTTTCTAAGAATTCATTTTTATACCTTTTTTTTTGATATATCGTTAGTGTATCCTTTTTTCCCCTTTCTGGTTCGGCCATTGAAGAAGTTCATGTGAGGCACACAAAAAGAAAGAAGGAAAGAAAAAATTTGTGCCCCATAAGCTACAAACAACAACAACAACAACAACAACAACAAAACCAACCTTGTAATTCTCGACACAAGAATACACAACCTTTTCTTACATTTTCCTTTTTTTTCTTGTTGCTTTGTAATATTTTGTTTTCTCATTCGTTTCCTTTCCTTTTTCTTCTCTCCCATATTCTGTTTTATTTTCCCTCTTTTTTTCTTCTGATTATCCTCCGTTGTTTCTTTTTTTCTTTCTTTCATCATTTCTTGTCGTCTTCCTTTTTGTGTTCATATGTTGAAAGGATGACCTGATTCTGTGCAGCACGAATGTTGGATAACTAGTTGATGGATAGTGTTCGATAGTTGCTGAACATTATTGAGATCTTCATTATGTTTTAGTTGTTGTTGTTGCTTTCTTCTCAAGATCAAACTTGTAGTTCTGAATAACATTGTGATGAATTTGAACGACACTGTTTTGTGAAAAAGAATTGTTTTTAAATGAAGATTTTGGACAATGTGTTACTTTCTGTCTGTTTCAGGTAAGCATGTGTAGCGGTTTATAAGTAGCCAGCTAAAAAGCCCACACAGCGCCACCCACCATCCACTGGTAAAGATGATGGTATGACGATGTTGTGTGCCCACGTTCTTTTTTCTTCCCGTTTTTCTTTCTTTCTTTCCCTTTTTCTCATTTATCTCCCTTCCTTCTTTTTTCCCCCCAGTCTTTTTATATACTTCCTCCATTCTTTTTCCCCTGTTTTGTTTCTTTCTTTTCATCCTTCCAATCTTCCTTCTATTTTTTATGCCTGTTATCCCTTCTTTCTTGTTCCTTTCTTTCTTTTTATTTTGCTGTCAGTTTCACCGTGTTTTCTTTATTTCTTTTTTTTTTAAATGCTTTTTTTTGTGGTGGTTATGTGCGTGTGCGGGTTAGCGGGTTGGGTTTGGAAGTGGGGAACGGGGGAGTGCAAGCTCATCATGCATGAGCAGTTTTGTTTGTGTCTTGTATGCATGCACGCGCACAGATGCGTGTGATGTATACTGTCTTGTTTTCTCAGAATCAGCAGAGGGAGGGAGGGAGGGAGGGAGTGGGGGAAAGAATGGAGGGGAGAGAGAGAGAGGGGGGGGAGAGAGAATGCTTTCCTTGATAAAGAAAAAGAAAGGAATATAGAAGAAGCGCAGACCTTCTTTAATATCGTTATTGCACTGACTGCCGCTTCTGTCCTGCAATTTGATTCCGTCATGGGATTTTGGACCCTCACTCATTTCAGAAAAAAACCCACACTTCTTCTTCTTCTTCGTCGTCGTCGTCGTCTTCTGCTCCTTTTCCTGATCCTCCTCTTCTTTTTCTTATTATTTTTTGTCTTTCTCTGATTTTTTTTTCTCTTTTTTTCTCTTCGTGTTAAATATCCCCAGTGAAATAGATCGTCTCTCGCCTTCCACTCCCCCCCCCCCTCTCTCTTTGTGTGAGTTGTTGCGTTATGCATGTTCATGTATATTTGCATTTATCCCTCTGTCTGTATATGTTTTTTTTTTCTCTTTGTGTCTGCCCTGTCTGTCCCTCATTGTTCTTCTCTGTCTCCTTTCCCTCTGTCTTCCCCTTGTGCCCGCCCATCTCTCTTTCACACCACCTCTTCAACCTCTCTCGCTTTCGACATCCTTCTTCCCCTCCCCACCTAGTATTCATCACAGCGTTGACACGGCCAGTGTCCTGAAATGTTGTCTGACTTCTGGGTCACCTGCTCTGCTCTTATCTGTCTGTGTCCTTCCTGCCCCTCAACCCTCTGGTAACCCCCGTCCTCCACCTCCACTCCCCGCCTCATCACCTCCCACAACAACACGGTCCAGCCGCCTGGATCCTCGCCACCTTATCTCCCACCTTTACTCATCTTGCGGACTAACCCCCACCCACCAACCCCCAACCCCCTTCACCATTACCACCATACCACCACCACCACCGCCGCCACCACCACCATCCTTTCCTCATCTTCCCCAACCGTCTAAAGGTACTGACTATAAAAATAATCTGGCGGGTCATCACGGCGGCATCCCTAGTCTGGCTGTGGGATGAATGGTGAGTCTGTGGGTTTAGTTGGGGTGCAACCAGCTGAAAGTCCTGGACCCGACGATGATCAGGCTGATAGGCAGTTCCTTGGGAGAGCCGTAGGTATAGTAGGGTCTTAGGTTCCCTTCCACCCAGCCACCCAGCCTTTCTTTCCTATCCACGCTATCCACCCCCAGACTTTATTCAGTTGGAAGTGCATGCGGTCGGTCGTGAGACATTTGTTGTCCTGACAGGAGGGGTAGGGGTGCTGGTAGTTTGTGGGTTACTGTCATCCGTGCGGGGTGTTGACAACATGTTGTAAGTCTTAGCCATATATATATATAGGTGAAAGTGGTGGTTGTCCCTCTCTCTCTCTCTCTCTCTCTCTCTCTCTCTCTGTGTGTGTGTGTGTGTGTGTGTGTGTGTGTGAGTAGTAGTAGTAGTAGTAGTAGTAGTCGTCTTCAGTTTTACGTCTTCCAATTTAAGTGATATTAGACGGGTGTGTATGTGTCTGTGTCTGTTTCATATGGATTTTTCCGAATGCAGAGACACTTCCCTGAACTGAACTGAGTCTCTCTCTCTCTCTCTCTCTCTCTCTCTCTCTCCTCTCTCTCTCTCATTCTTTCTTTCTATTTCTTCTTCCCCTTCCCCTACTACTTCAGTCTGCCTGCCCTCCATCCCTCTGTCCGTTTTGTTTGTCAGTCAGTTAGTCAGTCTGTCTGTTTCTTGACGTGGGACCTCTAATCCCTTGTTTTTCACAGTTCCTTTGGCAAAAGTCCCAGATTAAAAAAAACAACAGCAAAAAAAAGAACCACAACTTTTCTTTCTCTCTGTTCGCTGTTCCTATACATCATATTTTACTGGCATAAAAGAGTCTGTAACATCTTGCTGCTCTTTGCTGTGTAACAGTTTGGCAAGTTTCTCTGTCTACGAACAAACACACACGAAAAAACAAAAGACCCCCCTCCCCAACCCCCCCTGCAAAAAAAAAAAGAAGAAATAAAAGAGAAAAAAAGCAAACACACAAACAAATAACGATTAAAACAAGAGAGAAGAAAACAAAGCCTCACTACATTATCTTGAATTATGACTTTGAACCAGAGACTCCTTGATAAATCATTTGCAACAGATGTTCAGATGATGTATTGGACTTAACTGCATCGAAAGCGGTTTTCCATGGACACAGACACACAGACACAGACAGACGCACACACACACAAACACACATAAACACACACTCGCGTGTGCGAGTGTATTTTAGGTTATTTGCACGCGCGAGTGTGTGTGTGTGTGTGTGTGTGTGTGTGTACACGCGCGAGAGAGAGCACACGTTTCGCTGAGTATGTGTCTGTGCGTGTCTAAAATTCCTTCACCTTTTTTTTTGTATTTTTTGAATTCTTTTTTATTGTCGTTGCCTTTTGTTGACTTCCCCAACAAAAGCTATCTATTATCAGCCGCAGCCCCCTTCCATCAGGTCTGGACCGGTCTGCCCGGCCCGAAATGTCAGAAATACCCCGACACTGTTAACTGCCGTCATTACAGAACTTGTGGGGGCCCCCGTCTCCCCCTCCCCCTCCCCCTTTTTCTTTTTGTCATAGTTTGGGTCCCGAGGTAATTGCAATGTAGGAAACAGGAAACCGTCGCAGGTGTTGGAGTGGGGGAAGGGAAGGGGGTGGGTGGGTATAGGAAGGGTATGTGGAGAAAGAAAGGTGGAAGAGGGCGTGCATGAGAGAGCATGAGAAGTGTTGGCATGTTCTTCATACAGAAGACATGCATGTTCAGATCCTGGAAAACAAAACTTGTTTGAGCCAGCCATCCACCGTCAGTCAACGACAGTCAAACACTGACTTACATTGTGGGAGAGAAGTGGAGGGGATCAAAGGGACAGCATAGTGTGAATACTAAACTTTGTAATGGCATTACTGTCAGAGAAACAATAAACACACACACACACGCGCGCGCGCGCGCGCACGTACACACGCATGAACGCACACAGATACGCACACACGCGCGCACACACAAGCACACATGCACACATGTGCGCGTCAGTGATCATTCTCGCTAATGCAACTACCTTAATCAAGCAAAATGTTGCCTTTGCGTTTAACAGGACAGACACTATTGACTCCACATTATTTACCATCAGAAACTGAGAAGGCAATTTGAGGGTGGGGTGGGGGAATCATAAGTACCGACACACAGTGCTGCTTATTTCTCATGAGGTCGCACAGTCACACAGCTGTATGCAATTGCCTGTTTATAGATCACTTGAACGGTTCTGTAGAGCCAAAGGGACTTCGAACAATGACAGTGTTGTCTGACAGGTTCAGCGAACACAAACATTTCTCGTTCGGCTTAATATCGCCAGTGTTTCCTGAAGCTGAACGTCACCTTGCACCTGGTAAGTATATGGCTGGTAATATGCATAATGACACAGGGCTTCGACTGGGAATCCGGAAACTAATAGTTGTTGCTAAGTATGGGTGGGTCTGCCGGAGTTATTTTGGAATACCCCTCCCCCTTTCTTTCCCCCCTTCTTTCTCCTGAGTAGGGCTTCTTTAAGAGTAGGTATATATCAGTTTTGCTCGGTATGTATGTAAGTATATTTTTCGTACTTTGCAAGGTAAATGTTATAAGTTTGTATGGAACAACAAGCAAGATAAAATTAGTAGATAAACAGTGCATAAAAGCGTCACAGAGGGTGGTCTTGGACTACCAGATTTGAAAACACGTGCAGCTTCTTTGAAATTAACAATTAACGTGGATACGGAAAAATTTGGAAGACTGATCATAAATGGAAAAATATTGCTATAGCCAGTTTCCCTGTTTTTAAGGATTTTCATAAATATGGGCCAGAAATAATATTATTCCTTTCTAAATCAAATGATTTTGGACAGAGGTATTTTACAGCATATAAGCATTTTTTTCTATAAAATTAATTGTAAGAACTCTGCTGAACTCCTTGCAGAACCAGTCTTTTATGATTAAAGAATACAGATAGGGGAAAAAATATTAGGGGTAAAACATTGGTCAGTAAAGGTGTACACTGTTAAGCACAAACAATATGTGTACCAATGCAGGTTAAACAAAACTGTGCCTGTTCTACAAGGTTTTAAAAATAAACTTAAATACAGATATACAGTTAAAGAATATCTAGCCCGAAAAAAATTTACTCATAATGACTTTATCATTAGTTGGTTTTCATATAAATCCCTGTTTATGGATACACTCCAAAGTGATGAATACATGTTCATATGATGTACAATCACAGTATCTTATCTGGATATGTTCTGTATTTTATATCACAATACAAGACCATATATAGTCTAATGGCAGTGTAAATTGCAACCACCAATTTATCAAACTTATTAAATTCCGGCGTGTATGTGTATGTTCATGTGTTTGTGATCATAGTGTAATTTTGTGTGTGTAAAAAAAAAAAGAAGTGAAAATGTTTGTATAATTATGTGTGTGTCTTTATATATATATATATATATATATATATATATATATTAATAACTCATTTAATGATGATTTTGATATATCATAGTCTCTCTCTCTCTCTCTCTCTCTCTCTCTCTCTCTCTCTCTCTCTTCTTTCTTCGTATGTAAAACTGTTTGGATGTGTGTATGTTTTTGTAATGTTTATACAGGAAAGAAATGAATAAAAAAAGTTTGAAAAAAATGTATGTATGAATGTATTTGTGAGTGTTTGCATGTATGTACGTCTGTATCATAATATTTGCGTCTGTCACTGAGGGTAATACATGTCTGTCTTTTTTAACGATGTAGATGAAATCCAGCTTATACACACACACACACACACACACACACACACACACACACACACACACACACACACACACACACACACACACACACACACAAACACAAACACACACACCACCCTGGCACAAATTAGAGAGAGAGAGAGAAACACACAGGCAGAGACGGATAGGCAGCCACACAGGAATAAAACAAAATACACAGTCTCGCGATACAAATTCATAACAGTAAACCACAATGACAAGGATTGAACCCTTATGGACGATGGCATTGGACCAGTGGGAATTCAGATGCGCCTGTGTAACGAAGTCAAAACGAGTGAATTAGAAACTGATACCCCCGAAAGCAGAGTATGGCAGTCTACATGGCGGGGTAAAAACGGTCATGCACGTAAAAGTCCACTCGTGTGTATACGAGTGAATGTGGGAGTTGCAGCCCACGAACGAAGAAGAAGAAACAGATGCTGTCACTCTGTCCACAACAAATATGAACTGTCTCCCGGACTGTCACTATCGGATCAGTCAATACGCGTGGTGGAACGACTGGCGAACGGCTTATCGGAGGACATCACGGCGTCTGTTGGGATCACTGACTTGTCAAAATAAAGTCACGTGAGATGGTCAGACTGTTATTGTTTCGCCGGACTGTTAAGAGGTTCGGGTTGTTGCGTGTACCCTGATCACCCCCCCCCCCCCCCCCCACCCCCGCCCCTTCCTGTGCCCGTTAACCGTTGCTGTTTGTTCACTCTGTCTGTCCTCATTCATCAGTGTTAGCTGTGTTGTTTTGGTTTTTCTGTTTTCATTTTTTGTCTGCCACGCCTGTCAGACTGTCTGTCACTGTGTCTGTCAAGATTAGATTGCACATGTCATCGGCGTGTTTGGGAATTCTTTGACTTCTGAATATTTTTTTTTTCTCACAAGGGGACCAGGAACACCATTCTAAATTATAAGTGGTATCCGTTAGGTACCATGGGGGGTTTGTCATTGCCACTGATGAGTCATCTGATGAATTTCATCCATGAGACGAAACACGAGTGTTTCATCATGTTGTTGTTGTTGTTGTTGTTGTGACGGGCGCAATAGCCGAGTGGTTAAAGCGTTGGACTGTCAATCTGAGGGTCCCGTGTTCGAATCACGGTGACGGCACCTGGTGGGTGAAGGGTGGAGATTTTTACGATCTCCCAGGTCAACATATGTGCAGACCTGCTAGTGCCTGAACCCCCTTCGTGTGTATATGCAAGCAGAAGATCAAATACGTACGTTAAAGATCCTGTAATCCATGTCAGCGTTCGGTTGGTTATGGAAACAAGAACATACTCAGCATGCACACCCCCGAAAACGGAGTATGGCTGTCTACATGGCGGGGTAAAAACGGTCATACACGTAAAAGCCCACTCGTGTACATACGAGTGAACGCAGAAGAAGAAGAAGAAGTTGTTGTTGTTGTTGTTTTGTTGTTGTGGTGGTGGTGGTGGTGGTTGTGTGTGTGTGTGTGCACAGAGAATGAGGTCAGAAGTACGAGCAAAGTCCATTGTACTATTTAAAAAAAAAGAAAAAAGATAAGCATCACAATATAATTTATGTATCATGCAGCCTTGGGGCACAGACGGACAGGAAAAAGTCGAGAGAGAGACAGACAGACAGGGACTAATCACTGGTGGGGAAGCTTGTTGGAAAGAAGACAGTGGAGGGAGACACGATAGGGCAGGAAGACAGTGGCAGTCCTGTTCGGCTTGCTGTAAAACACACAGCCAGCAGGAACCAAATCGCCCGTTCACACGCGTGCGTGGAGTTTCGCAATTAAATTAATTGGCCCGTACACGCAAGCATACTCACCACACTGGACAGAGACAGACAGGAGGATGTTTCATTCAATACAGGCCATGACTTCAAAATAGGAGAGACAAAGGGAGAGAGAATCACTCTCTTACACACACACGTTTGAGTTGATCGTATCAAAGAAATGAATTCAAATAAACAAGCGGTGTCTTACATTCTTTCCCGATAAGGGCCACCTCTCCAGAACTGCAGCAGCTAGCTAGCCAGCTAGCTCCCGTTCTCTTCTTTTTCTCCCTGAAATAGAAGAATGGCAGTTCATTAGAAGGGAGGACCGTGGCGCTGCACTTCTGCCCCCCACCCCTCCTCCACCGAGATGCCTGTGCCACTTAGAAAGCCGGCTGGCCGGTAATGTGAAGAAGGCCAACTCGTCAGGACTGGCAGAGCTGTGATAGCAGGAGGGGAGGATTTCCTTACGTCTCCCCCACTTTTCTAGTTCCCCATTCCTTGATTGGAAACAACATTGATCCTGTGGACAATTTTTTTTCTTCATGTTATTTAGCTACACTCTGGCGTGGCTCCAGACAGGGTCTCGGGCACGCGTGATCTGTCTGGTCGGGCACATTTGATCATGCCTTGTCTTGTCTGGTCCTGTCTCTTCCTTGTTGTTGCAAGCAGATATTGAAAGGAGAGGGTACTGTAGTTCGGGAGTGGTTCAGCTACTTGTCTGTTTTTGAGTACGTGGACTGTTTTTTCTGCCTCCCCCGCCTTCTGCCCGATTTTACTTCTTTTTAATTAAAAAAAAAAAAAGATTTATAAAAAGAAGATTGTTTGTGGACTGTTACACTGTCTCCCACTCTTGCATCCATTCCCTCCTCCTCACCCCTCTGCTTTCTTAAGGAAAGTGTTTGGCCAAATAGGAGACATCAAATTCTAAGTTTGAAAGGGGGCAGCAAAGGGATTTTTATTAATTTATAAAAAAATACTTGTCTTCATTAGAAGACATGGTGTTTGTCATGATAGTATGTCTAAAATGTCTGATATACATCAAGTCTTATTAGCAGACATTACATGGTACAGTGATAACAACAGCTATAGATTGTCATATGTCTGTTTGTCTATGGTTTAAGACCAACTTGCAGAATTTGACTATCAATAAAATTCTCAAACAACCAACCTGTTGTAGTTTTGCTGAAGATGAAAACAAAAGCTGCACTCACATGTATGAAAAAAGTTCCACTTTTTCAACCTGCAAAATACCAGACAGTACAGAAACTGTCTCGATTTTAAAATCCCTAAGAGAAATATGACAAAATATCGAAAGAGCTAATAAAATCAAACCTAGAAGGATATTATTTTCAGCGCAATTTTTCCCTCATAAATTTCCCGTTCAATGGCGTTTTAACGGGAAATTTATGAGGGGAAAAATTGCGTTGAAAATAATGGGGAAAAAAGAACAAAATGAAAAGATGCAAAGAGTATGGCGAGGCTAAAAACAAAAGGAAACAAACGAACAAAAACAAAAAAAACAACAACAAAAAACAAACCCAAAACCGCCCGTTCCTCTTTCGCGTGACAAAGGGGAGTCCAGCACGGAATGATTGCACTGGTTCACTCCCCTTTTTCGCACTTGGCCAGTTCCGAAACCGATCACCTTGGAACGTAATAGAAAGAGGTCTGGCGCAAAGACCGGACACCGAGGCTGAAAACAGATCAATGCTATTTTCTCCGCTGACGTCTCTTCGCTTCAAAGTTGCGGGACCACAAAGTTGATTAAGTAAGGGGCTTTGATTGGAAGTGTCGGGAGAGAGGGGGTGCAAGGGGGGATGAGGGGGGAGGGGAGGGGGCGGGCGGGGGAGGAGAGACGGGATATTGGGGGCCATGGTTGGGGTGATGGAGAACAGGAGAATATAGACAAGCCATACAGGCATTCCCCTTTTTAGCTCATTGTTTGTTTTTAAAGAAATCCTTGATATCATATTTTGCAATTGGGGAGGAGGTTGCGCGCTAAAGTGCGAGCGAATATATGTGTGTAGTTGTGGGAATGGTGGTTATTGAAGATTGAGATGAAGAACAACAGACAAACCATACAAGTGTTCTCCTTTTGAACTTTTTTGTGTGGAGGAGACTTTTTTTTTCAACCTTGTTGTTACGTTTGTGTTCTCAGCATATACCACGATTTCTCCAAATTCTCCATGTAAATTATTGTAAGTGTATTCACTTTTGAAACTAAAATAAACACTGGACACGTAATCGTAATTCAGATGCGAACCAGCAGCACTCTGCATCTCCAGAATCCAAAGATTCCTGCTATTGACTGCTATGTGCTCACATCATCATATGGACTTGGACGTTTGTGTCACATGTGAATGTCTTGAATAGGAATAAATAAAGGAATTGTCTAAGGTCCTTGACAATCTGACAAGCTTAGATTGTGTGTGTGTGTGTGTGTGTGTGTGTGTGTGTGTGTGTGTGTTTTAGGTTCATACGTATCAAATAAAAGCGTCAGGGCAAAAACTGATATACTGGTTTCACGAGCATCGTGAAGTCGAAGAGATAACCCAAAACGATTATTCCAAGAGATGTTTTTACGGACATTTCCTTCATCTCTGAGACTTTGACGAGTTAAGCTTATTAACGGAACCATGATATTGATCATCTGTCTGTTGGAAAGTTAGTCTGCGTCGTAAATTTTCCTCCACGTCTCACCACCTCTCCTTTTCTGCCTACCTCCCCCCACCTCTCTCTCTCTTTCATTTTCATCCCCCCCTCTCTCTCTGTTTCTGTCTGTTCTCTCTCTCTCTCTATCTCTCTCTCTGTCTGTCTCTCACAGTCTCTCTGTGTCTGTCTCTCTGTCTGTCTGTCTTTGCCTTTAATTTTCTCTCAGTTCCTTCTTTCCCAGCCCTCTTCATTTCCCTGAAGGCGTGCTATTCAGTTCAAGAAACGCGGTCATTCAGTACGCCCCATGGCTAAACGACGTTGCTGTCAGATCTCACGTCACTCACAACTCTGATCGCTGCCCCAACTAATCACATCACAAATGTAACAGTTTGATTCCTTGTTGCCTGGCTATCTCGTAATCATCCCCCTCTCCTGCCAAGAATGCCAGAAAGTTCTCGTTATAGATAAAAGGAAAATCAATAATGCCAGGGAAATTGCAGTACCATTATCCAGAATCGCAAGTTAAACACGCGACACAGTGTCTAGGCTGGATATGTGGCTAGCGATTTGGCGATACTGTGAGTGTGACAAGTTTTGCATTACATCGTGTTCAAGGCACTTGATTGATTCATATGTTTGATTGGAGGGAAAACCGGCCACATGTAACAATGCTTTGCGACAAGACCTTCTGCGTGATAGTAGTGATTCCACGCAACTTGAGTGAAAAGGAAGCACTTTAATTCTCTCTCTGTCCCCTCCCTCTCACACACACACACACACACACACACACACACACAGAGATAACCTATCACTTACCTTTTTCTCCGATAACTTTATATTGTTTCCGAAATTAAAAAAAAATTCTTCAGCTCTCACATCCAAGGCATCTTCAACTCTCACATCCAAGGCATCTTTGTAGCATTATTTTACGGGAACATCAGTCTTTTTCCATTTTTGTTTTATTGAAGGAGGATCGCACAAAAATGTGGACTTGTACCAGAGGCACGATTCAACGACGGACCTGATATTCAACGTGTGACAGACTTCAGGACACTTTTTTGATTCACTGTCTTCCTTTTTGTGATTGAAATCCAGTTGGGGCGAGGAGAGTGGAAATAGAAGAAAACTGGATTTGTAATATTGACATCAATAAGTTGCTCCGAAAGTGTGTAATTTAGCAGTCATAATAACAGCCGCGATATGTTCCATGGATCCAGTTCAGTTGATTCCATTTGGAAAACCATGAATGCACCACGAAATGAACTATTAAATGATAAATTTTGTCTTAGTGGTAAATGCTAGAGAAAGTACCCAACGAGTGCTATGACCTAGAACCACAGACTAGCGGATAGAGCTTTAAAATGAAAGGGATCACAAAACAAGTAGATGCGCGCACACTCACACTCAAACACCCCCACACCCCTGCACCCACCACCCACCCACCCACACCATATCTATCTATCACCAGTATATATACACTTATTGCTTGGGGGAATGTGGCTGCATTCCGAATGCTTATTACGCATGTAGTTGGTCTCATGTGCGACCTATTAATTCACTTCCGTGTTATTTTGGCTTGAGTTTTTGCACTGAGATCATGCACTGCATGCATGACGGTAAAAGTAAAAACATGCGTCTTCAATGGTCAGAATTCAAAACAGTTTCTCTTTTCCATTCTTTGGAACACCCGAAGAAAGTTCAGCTCTTTGCAATATTGGCGTCCTTGGTGCAAAGACCTCTCAGTTGTTTTTTTTTATGTTGATCGACATAATTGTATTTCATGCAGACAAGCGTTTCTCAAAGAGAACAGAAGGGAATAGACAAATGACAATCGAGGCTTTGTGACAGTTGGCTTTTTGCTGTTATGTCTCGTTTACGTTTTTCCCAGTTTGTATTTATTTATGTCTGATGTCACTCAGTCTAAGGACACCTGTAAAGATGTGGGGAAGGGAGGAGGGGTGAAGCTTGTGGGGGGTGGGGGAGTGATTCTTCCTCAGTGAACACTCGTGATCCATGGACTCCAGAAATCGGCAGGAAGGATTTGTTCAAATGTTGTTCAACTCAGATTTCAAGTCATGTCTTTGATGTGTTTGCTCATGACTAAAACCTTATCAAATGTGCACGCGTCCGCTTTTGTGTGAGAGTATGTGTGCGCGCTTTTGTTTTGGTGTGTGTGTGTGTGTTTGTGAGAGACAGAGAGAGAGATTCAAGATTCAAGATTCAAGATTCAAAAACTTTATTACTCAAGGATAAAGATTTTAGGCATCGCCCAGTCTTCCAATCTGTCCTTGTGACAACAATAACAATAACAACATTAACGATAACGACAAAAAAAAGAAAAAAAAAGAAAAGAATTGTTAACACTGCTACATCCACTGCTACTAGAACGAAGAATGATCACCACCATCATCATTAACATCGTAAAAAGTAATAAAACGAACGCATTCATACATTCATATCCATACACATGCACACACTCTCTCCACCCAACACACACACACACACACACACACACACACACACACACATATATATATATATATATATATATATATATATATACTTATGCACATACAGAGACATGACCGAGGTGAGAAACATATAGCGGACATAAAGAAAATAGAGAAGCACAACTTTACCATTGCACATTTTCAAAAGTGATTAATTTGCTGATGCAGATGTTTCAGGTAATAACATCCAATTTACAGGCGAACAAGTAAGAACAAAGCACAAAGGTAGAAATAAAATGATTTCACTGCATGTAGGTATAGATACAAACTTCACGGAAAAAAGCATGATTTTTGTATTTTTTTAGCTGGTTATTTAAAAAAAAAAAAAAAAAAAAAGCAAGCTTTGTGGGCCTATTGTTTGTGGAGCAGAAGTTCTCGTATGTTTGATTTGAAGGAACGTAAAGGAGAGAGAGAGAGACAGAGAGAGAGAGAGAGAGTTCACACGCACTGGAAGTTCATTATCGGTTAAACATGACATTAATACGGCGAATAACCATTCCCCATGAATAGGTCAACAAAGGTTTTCATCATGATATGACATTTCCGAGTGCGTAATCTGAATTGCTCTTCAAAAATGTGCACAACCCTGCCCCTGTACATAATCACGTACGTGGTCATGTTGGTGTGTGCTGGAAGCATCCTTCTTAAATTTCTCAACAACAGTTGTGAGTTGTGGTATCGGAATTGGTGGTTGCAAATTCAATTACTGTCTTTTAACAACAACAACAACAAAAAAGCACTGTGATGCTTGGTGAACATATGTGTGTGTGTGCATGAGAAAGAGAGAGAGAGAGAGAGAGTTGTGTTCGTGCGTTCACAGGTGCACATTGGAGAGACAGATAAACAGAGACAGAGAGAGAAGCGAAGAAAGAGACATACCGCTTTTGAGTTTAAATTTCTTTTTGGAGATCTACAGTGATGGGAATGATACAATATGGAGAGAGCGGCAGGTACCGCTGGCTTGAAAACACACACACACACACACACACACACACACACACTGTGTCAGAGGGTGAGAGGAGTCACAGGAACGACTGCAGTGTTTCATCATCTGTCCTTTGGACTGCCTCTCCCAAACAGTGGCAGGCAACCTTGCACTTTATACCCCCTGATGTGAGAGAGGCTCTATTCATTAGAAAGGGGTTGAGGGGTGCACTGTGGTCTGTGTTCTCAGAGCTGCCTGTCTGTCTTTGCCCTTCAGAAAGCCGGCTGCCGGTAATGTGAAGAAGGCCGACTCGGAAGGGTTGGAAGAACTGTGTTGGCAGGAAGGGAGGATTTCCTTTCATCTCCCCACTTCCGTGACTTCCAGTCTTTGACTGGAAACAACATTGATCCCATACAGCTACATTCTGGTGCAGACCCATCTAGTCCTAGCCTGTCACTTGCACTTGGTTGTACCGCATCTTGATCAGTTGCATGATTGTTCTAATTAACAGCTGAGGTCGTTCAGCAGCAGTGCGGGGACCTTTCTGGTACATAACCTCATAGGATCCAATGGCTCCTCGTGGCCTGTCTGGTCTTTCTTACATTTTGTTTAAGAATACATTTTTTGGTCGATGTTAGATTTTTTTTTTTTTAATTTCTTAACCTCAAATTGAAATACCATAACATAACCTTATTTTCTGTGTAATTTCCAAAACGGAATAAATATCGTCTTGGTAAAGTAAGAATTCGTGATGGTATCCAATTTAAATCTTTTTCCCCAGGTTTAAAATTCTTTTTCTATTTTCTGTTTTTATTATCGTCCTTCAAAATCTAATATAACAAACTGAATGGTTTTCCTCAATGGAGAAAGACCATGAAATCGCTTTAAATTCCCCAAAGAAAGAAAGAAAAGCATTGTGTTGTTGTCAGTTTTTTTGTGTGTTTTTTTTCCCATTCGTGAGTAAATAAAAACAACAGTAAAAGTTCTTTGAAGTATGTCGCGGTGCACATCTCCCGTTCGCCTGTCGTGACAAGTTGAAGTGAAGCCCATTGGAACTGCACTGGTTCACCCCCCGCTCTCTTCTCCTGAACTGGATTGTTGGGAAAGTGATCGCCTTGGTTCTTTAATGGAAAGAGGCCGGCACAAAGACCAGAGACTGAAGCTGGAAACAGATCAATGCTGTTTTCTCCGCTGACGTCTTCACGCTTCAATGTTGCGGGACTACGACTTTGATGAAGTAAGGGGCTTTGATTGGATGCTTGGTGTGGCGGTGGTGTCCCTGGTCAGGGCGGCAGGAAGAGTGTGATGATGTGGAAGAAATGAAAATAAAAACATGCAAGAACAAACTCTTTGTCTCTCCTTCCCCTTTTACGCTTCTCCCCCATCCTTCTCTTCTTACCACTACCCCTCCACCACCTACCTCTGCGGCTTGCTAGACAGGGTTCTAGCAGACTTGGTCATTCAGTTCGCTCCATCGTTTTACACGACTCTGCTTTCAGGCTCGTTATTTGAGGTCACAGCTCAAACGCTTGTTCCAACTTAGCACGCATCATGAGTCATAACAAGTTATTTCCTTGTTGCCCAGAGGTCATGTAATCACCCTGGTACGCACCGAGAACCCCAGGAACTCTCTGTTCGGCAAGAGGAGAAATCACTTCAGGAAAGCTCCAGCCGGTGCCATTTTCCAGAACACTCAGCATGACACCGTGCATGTCTGGACGTGGTCAGCGATCAGACACAGCATCTCATCACGTTTTGCATTAGAGCGCACACAGAACTCACAGATACTATGAGTCATATGACTCATATCATGGACAAGGGAAAGTATATATTATGCTTTGCAAGTTAGCTTTCTTGTTCATGTTCAGAGTGGACTTTGTTATGTTGAAAGTGAAAGAATCAGCCTCACTAAACAAAACACTAAAAGACACACATGCACGTGAGAGGAAAACGACTTGTGTGAGTCACGACTGTATTATAGAGCCCATACACATCTATGATTATACAGTTTGTTCACATGTTATCCAAAATTGATTGTTATGGTGAAGGTGGAGATCAAATAAAACAGAAATAGCTCACATTACCATTATGAAACTGCTTGAAAGAGTTTATTGACAGAGATTTTCTTCTTTCATTTGTCAGTTGTCCTAAATGTTATACCTGCTTGTTTGCACACAAGAAAAAAGATATATTCTCAGGTTGCTGGCGGTATTACCCGTTCTTTGTCAAATCAGTCCACAGTAACCTTTCTTTTTATAACTCGTGGAGTAAACAGAAAACAAAACTGCTGGAGCCATTGCCACCTAACTTTTGTGTAAGTCTGTGCATGGAACTCAGTGTGTCTCTTCCCTTTCTTGCATAGTCTCTGGTCTTTATTGCATTCTTCCTGAGGAGTTCTCTTAAACCTTTCAATCTCAACGGCTTTGTACATCATCAGTTAAATCCCTTCATGACTTCTTGCTTTGGACAGAAAAGGTCCCTGCAGGCAAGGGTTTTCTGGACAAAAAAGATCATCGAATATTGATTGTCTCAGTGCCTCTGTTTGGAGATGGCCGAAACAGTGGAATTTCCCCCCACTTTTTTCATAGGAAAGGCAGTTGGAAGGGATTTTCTATGTAACATATGGGAATTATGTTCTTGTTTTCTTGGTATCATTTGGTGACTGATTTTGTTTCTGAAGTTCGAGAGAGGCATACATTTTATTTGAACGATGATTGGGTAGAGCAAGGATGGTGCACAGATGAAGAGGATTGTGGAATCTGGTTTCACTGTGTTTATGAAAACTACAGGACACACACACACACACACACACACACACACACACACACACAATCTCTCTCTCTCTCTCCCACTCCCTTCCTCTCACAACAACGCAAACACTACCCCCCACCCACCCCACACACACAGCCATGCACATCCACGCACCAAAATACGCTCAACATACACACGGATATATAAACACTTGCTTCCTTGCTTTTGACAGCATGATTATAGGCAGGGGAGGAGTACACATTCATTAACGTATCCTGTGATTTTTATCTACACCACAAGTAAATAATCGGTGTTTCCTTGCGGAAGTAGAAGGGGCCTCGTGTATATATTTTACCTGCTACTTGCCACTCCCTCCCCAACCCCACTATCCCACACCCGCCTCCTCCACCCCACGCTTTCCTGTATTTCACACGAAGCCACTGTACTTATCATTGGTTTCCTCTCTTCCGCCTCTTGTACAGGAAAAAAGGGAATTCGCTGTACACACACACACACACATATATATATATATATATTTATAGGCCCCGTCACCTCCCACATCCTTCCTGATTGCAACAAGCGGACAGTATGTTTGCTTATCCCTTGTCCATCCCCCACCTTTCATACGACGATAAGACCACGGAGCACTTCAATCACGGTTCGCGTGTAGAGGTGTGTGTGTGTGTGTGTGTGTGTGTGTGTGTGTGTGTGTGTGTGTGTGTGTTCGTGGCCGCACGCGTGTCCCACCTACACCTTTGGTAAACACACTGAAACTCTCCTTCGCCACCCTCTTCACCGTTTAACCTCCCCATCAATCATCCTAATGAAAAGAGGAAGCGCTGTGTATTCCCCAACCTTCCTGGAACTCCAGAAACAAGCAATCCTCTGATTGAGGACCGGTGGATGGGGAAAGCTTTCTCCTCCAGTTTATGGAGAAAGCATCATCTGCCTGGCTTTGCCATTGGCGAAGGGAACAGAAGAAATCGGCTAGGCTCAGGAGATCTCCACCTTGTGTTCTCAAATTCCACGATCGTCTTGCGTTTACTGAATCCTCTCAGCAGAACGGGATTTTTTTTTTAAACCTAGAGTAGAGAGTCCCTATGGGGATTAATCTGGTGCTGAGAAGGATAACTAAGTGGGTGGGATTTTGGAGAACGCCCCAAACAGAAAACGAAAAGACAAAAACAAAACAATAAAAAAATAAAAAAAAGGGGGTGGGGGGGGGGGGGGGGGACCTACTGAACTCTGTTGACTGATACCAAGCTGAGGAAAGCAGTGACGTCAGTGGCACAACACTCTGGTTCCCCCATGTCTTTCACGAGTCAGAACAAAACAAATCCGAATGCAGTTATTTGACCATGCTAGATAAATTGATGATACTGTCCCAAGTGACAAAAATAATGCCCTTTATCGATTATTCCTGTGTGGCAGTCAAGAAACACTCCAAAGTCGATGCTTTTTTTTCTTCTTTTTAAAATTTTGTTTATAGGACCTCCATGAGCCCTGTGTCTCACATTCCTCTCAACTGCAGTATTCTAGTATTCCTTCCTTTGTCTGGTCGCTTAAGTTCAGTTTGTCACGATACGCAATGGTGTGTGATGACTGACAGACCAGTTCCAGTGTTTCTATTATCAGTTTTTACAAACGCACATCAGAAAATATGATCCGACTGCAGTTGCATTGCGTATGTATTCGGTTTCGTTCATTCCCCCCTGGTCCATAATCTGGTTCAGTCCAGTCTGTTTACTCCCCAAAAGGAGATCAATTGCGGGTTTGAGAAAACCATGTAATCAAGGCCTATGTTTGTTCGGCTTGCAAATATACCTATCGTCAGTACCAGCATTATGTTCTTGAAAACCAGTCAAATAGCGTGTTCCTGAAATACTGGTGTGTGCTCCAAGCCATTTGAAAAGGAACTGAAATATATTTTGCCCACTTTTATTCATTTCTGTACTTACTGGTGAATATATACACCAATAAATTATTGGTTAATGTCACGACCGTGTTTTTTGTTTGTTTTTAAACATGTCTTCATGTGTGTCTGAAAATTGGTCCTTTTTATGATTTTGGTTGCTGGACAAAAAAAAATCAGGAAAGCATGTCTTGTCATGGAAACACGGACATAGCCAGCATGATATACTCCCGAAAATAGACACAGATGCCTTAATGGCAGCATGATTAGGGCCATCATGCAAAATCCCATTGGAAGAAACGAGTCACTGTGGAATGCAGCGCACGAGTGAAGAGGGAAAACAGCGATATAATTTTTGGAAATGATATTTTTTATGAAACGAGAAGAGGAAAAAACCAACAACAAAAGACACCGTCACTCCATAGATTGCAGGTTTGATTTTCCCCTCAGGACTCACCCCAGTCACACCCTTTTCTCTGATGTTGTCGCCCCCAGTTGAATTGACAAAATTCAGCACACGAGGAAGAAATATCGTGAGATGTGCTGATGAGACGGTTATAAAGAATTTTAAAGCTGTTCTGGCAATTGCTAGCTTCCCCTGTGTGGGTGATTTTTGTTGGGCAGGAGAAAGCGTGAGGGGCTGTGTATGGCCTGTGCATGATGATTTTGTTTTAGATGGGTTCAGCAGTTTCCCCCCTTTTCTCTGGTTAACCTCATTATCTGGCATGGTCAGACCATGAATGTCATATGAGATGCTGTTTTTCCATTTTCCCCCTTCGCAACCCTCCACACGCCCGCCCACCTCTCATTGTGTGTGTGTGTGTGTGTGTGTGTGTGAGAGAGAGAGAGAGAGAGAGAGAGAGAGAGAGAGAGAGAGAAGGGGGGAGAAGAGAGAGAGCGCGAGAGAGAGATCGTGCGTATGTAGTTGTGTATGTGTGTGTGTGAGAGAGAGAGAGAGAGAGAGAGAAGGAGAAAAGAAGAAGAAGAAGAGGAGGAGGAGGAGAGACAGACAGACAGACAGACAGAGACAGCGTTCCACTTGATACACTACCATGATTCATAATCTGTTTGACTTTCGCTGCTTACAGATATCTCAGACAATAGGGATTAGTCACCATATTCTGACGACAAGCTTACACGCCCACTGCCGCCAACTCCCCTCCAAACAGCAGACACTTGTTGTCCTGTCCTCTGGCAACCAGAGGAAGACAGGCTGCTTTCATATTTTAATTGAAAGCAAACAAGGGTTATTAATACTTTGCGTCAGCTTGGATGCGAATGGTAGAAATACTGCCGTGAATCACTTGTCCGCACGATGGGTAGAGGAGAAGAGGGGTGGGTGGTGGCTGATTGAAGCCAGTGCCAGACAGAGAAAGAAAGAATGAAAGAAAATCCTTCGTGATTTTAGTCACATGTAGACGATGCTGTGTGCGTGGGTGGCTGAAAAACAAGAACATGATGGGCGGAAAAGACCGTGGATTCCTGCGTGTGGGTGTGTCACGAGCGTTAATCAACACGAGCCAAGTCACACACAATCTCATACTGCTTCTTTGTCCTTGCACGTTGTTGGCTAGCACATACATATACTTACCCAGGTATACACCCACACACGCACATGCACACACACTCAAACACGCACACACTCTCTGTTTCTCTTTCTGTCTGTAACCAGCTCACTCACACACATACTGTTATATATACTCTTCTATATATTATAGACACAGAGAGACATAGAAAAAAGAGAGAGACAGACAGAAAGACAGGCGGGACACAGAGAGAGACAGAAAGAGACAGACAAACAACATTGTGCTGATTGTATTGCAAAATGCTGTCTGATCCGTTTTCCCCATGACTGCCTACACAGTGAAACAGCAGCCATCTCAACCTCTTTACTCTCTGATGCAGAAGAGTAGCAGTTCATCACAAGGAGATTGGGGTGATACACACCACCCAGTGTCCACAGGGACGTCTGTGCCGCTTGGAAAAGTCGGCTGGCGGTAATGTGAAGAAAGGCCAACTCGTCAGGGCTGGGGACACTGCGTGATAGCAGTAGGAGAGGATTTCCTTTCATCTCCATGCTTCCCACGTTTCAATTGCATGACTGGGAACAACAATGATCCCTTTTAGCACCAAGCTGGTCCCTGTTCGATATTTGGCACGCCAGTTTCATCTAATCAGTCACATTTGATCTTGTTTGATTACATAGCAGATGTTCTGGCTTGTTTGCTTTCGATACTGGAGCATGTTTGTTGACTGTTTTGCTTTTTTGTTGTTGTTTAATTTGGTTTACGTTTTGAGAAAAACAACAACAAAAAAGGATCCCAATGATTTTGGTCCATTATAGGGAAGCATGGATCTGTAATGACACGTTAAGGTAAAATAGAATGGATGAAATAGTTGTATTCTTGTTTTCAATGACAGCAGGAAATAATATTTGCTGTTGCAAATGTAAACTTCACAATATCAGTACTACACTAGTTTTGTAGATACAAATATTATATTCATGCAAAGGTCTTTGCGTTTTCCATTAGCTTACAAAATACAAAATTAATAACTTTTTGAAAAAGAGAAAGATTATTTTATTCGTTGTTTGGTATATAATCATCATGAAAAATTGACAAAACATGAAAAGGGGGGATGGGGTGTGGGTGTGGCATACGTATGTGTATATACATGCTTCCATGCTTGCTTGTAAGTGTGCATAGTTGCATAGTATATTTATTTTGGTGACTGCTGTATGTCCAGGTTTCTATACCTGTCCTCTCTCTCTTTTCGTCTTTCAGTGTGTGTGTGTGTGTGTGTGAAGGGAGTGAAGTGGTGGGTGTATGTGTGCACACGTGCATGTGCATGCCCACATTCTTGTCATGTGTCTGTGTGTGCATGCATGTGTGCGCATGTGTGTGTGTGTATGGTCGCAGGTTCGTCATTTGCTAAACAGATCAAGAGTGACACTGATAGTACTGACAGCAACCATTATGAAAAGGTTCTACGTGTCCCTCAGTGTGGGACATTTCAAGCACGTGGTCCCGATCTTTCTTCAAACGTGAGAACTCCACCCGCACCTCATACATCGCTGGTGTGTGGTATGCCTTATAAGTTTGCCAGAAGCCAGTTCTGGTTCGCTCAGTTTTGTCGTGACTCCTTTGTTGGAGAACGATTTGTTCATGTGTATGTGTACGCATATTCATCTCTTTATATGCATGCATTCGTGCGTGTGTCTGTGTGTGTTTGTGTGCACGTGTGTGCATGTGAGTGTGTGTGTGTGTGTGTGTGTGAATGCATCTGCGTCATGCACAGTCAAGATTCATAATCTGTCTGACCTTCTCCACACACGCACGCACGCACGCACGCACGCACACACACACACACACGTCAGAGGTGAAAAATTAGTCACCCTTTTTATGTTTGCAACGTTTACAACCTTACACCTCTCTTCTCCAGACACTTGTTCATGCAACCTTCTGGCAGCACAGACAGATGCCGCATGCACACACTAATTAAAAGCAAACAGACAGGCAAAGCTTAATGACCCTTTGCGTCAGCTTGGGTGTAGAAAGTAAACATGTCATTGTAAATCACATATCATCACTGTGTGTGTATAGAGGGGGTAGGGGGAGAGTATGGTGCCATTTAAAGGTTGTGCCAGGATGAGCAGAAAGAATCACTACATGGTTTTAATAGCAGGCAGATAATGCAACGGGACGTGGATTGCTGAAAATAAAATGGCATGATAAGGGTTGGTCATTCGTGTGGCATTGCTGTGTCACCTGCTTTACATCACGTAAATAACGCACAAAGCCAAGCATGCTTCATTTCTATTTTACTTTCATATATGTGAGCTCTCTCGTTTCTGTGCACATGCTGGCACACACACACACACACACACACACACAATAACACACAATAATATGCAAGTTTGTATTCAAGGCGTTTTCATTACGAGCAAATGCTCTAGAATCGTTATCGATGCCCATGTAGTTCAGTGATTGTCCTAATATTCATTTCCCTGTATTAATTCTGTTTGTCCTTATGAACTCCATTGTTATAGATCTGTGGTCCGACAATTAAAATATTTCGACTTCGACTTCGATACACAATAAGTGAATAACGTGTATTAATTTCATACTCACACACGCATCTGTGGACATGTATCTGAAAAAGACTGAAAAAGTAAAGAAATACGTCCGAGGTGACTGTATAAAAAAACAAGTGTCTGATACGTTTTTCCTCTTGGCTACCTCTGTGAAACGACAGCCACCTCGACCTCTTTACTCGCTGATGCAGAAGAGTAGCAGTTCATCACAAGGAGATTGGGGTGATACACACCACCCAGTGTCCACAGGGACGTCTGTGCCGCTTGGAAAAGTCGGCTGCCGGTAATGTGAAGAAAGGCCAACTCGTCAGGGCTGGGGACACTGCGTGATAGCAGTAGGAGAGGATTTCCTTTCATCTCCCCGCTTCCCACGTTTCAATTGCATGACTGGGAGCAACAATGATCCCTTTTAGCACCAAGCTGGTCCCTGTTCGATCTTTGGCACGCCAGTTTCATCTGATCAGTCACATTTGATCCAGTCTCGTGTTGTTGTCTGGTTTTGCCCCTGTTTCAAAGTGGATACTGGTCAGTAAACTAATTTGAAAAGACCCAGCTTGCGTCTGCTGACAATATTGGTTTAGTTGTTTGAGTACTTTTCTTGGAAGTTTTTTCTGTTTTTTTTTTCCTGTACCTCATTCATTTGAAAGTTTTGAATTTTTGATATCGTAGTTTTAGGGGGGAAAAAAGGATTTTTCTTGATTTCCATGATGACAGGAAATACATTGTACTGTAAGCAGTCTCAAAATTTAGAGATCCATGATGCTGGTTCTTAAAGATACAAATGTAGTTCTTGTATGAAGGTTTTTGTGTTTCTCTCTTTTTTTATCTTTAAAAAAAAAAAAAATTTTTTTACATTGGTCGCAAAATGTAAAAGGTGTGATTTAAAAAAAAAAAAATTCTTGAGAAAGAGTTTGAATGTGTTAAACATAGAACACAAACCCAACAGTAAAGCATATGTTTAAAAGACATAGAAATGACAGTAAAGGCTGTTGGAGGTTTGAATGCTGAGTAATTGCACTGGTCCGTTTCCCCAGGATTGTTCAGAAACTGATCGGCTTGGTTCTTAATAGGAAGAGGCGTCATCGCCCAGATACTGCAGTTGAAAAACAATTCAGTGCTATGTTCCTCACTCGTGTTTTCGCTATTTTAAGCCACTGGAGACCATGAGTGGGGAAAGAGTAACGAGAATATAGACACGTTTTCTTACAAATACAGAACAACATCTGTTTCGATGCAGAGAATAAGGCAATTGATTAATAACTTAATAGATAAAAAAAAGAGCGGTCTGTCTGTATGTATGTATGTATGTGTGTGTGTATGTGTGTGCGTGCGTGCGCCCGTGCGTGAGAGAGAGAGAGAGAGAGCTCACATGCCAGCGTGTGTGCGTCAGTTTTCCTGATGTGTATTTGTATGTGCATGGTCATGCCTTCGAGTGACGTTGATACTGCTGACAGCAATCATAACGAAGAGGTTCTACGTTTTCCGCAGGGCTAGACATTCCAAGCACGTGATTTGAGGCTTTTTACTTCAAAGTGTAAGCACCACCTCTACAACATTCCTACCCAGTCTGTGCTGTATGTTTAGTCTTTTTCGTGTGTGATATACTTTCTCATACAGCCAGAAAACCGTGTTGGCTTACTCTGTTTCGACCTGTTGGTAAGAGATGTGTATATTGGTGTGTGGGTGTGTAGGTGTGTCTGTGTTTGAGTACACACACACACACACACACACACACACACACACACACACACACATATATATACATACATACATATATATATATATATATATATACATACATATATGTGTGTGTGTGTGTGTGTGTGTGCGCGCGCGCGCGCGCGCTCGTCGTGCGTGCGTGCTTTCGTGTCTTCGTGCATCTACGTCAAGATTCGGTTAACCAGTATGACATTCTCTGCTTATATGCGTCAGACGTGAAGGATTAGTCACCATTTTCTTATCACAGGCTTGCTTACATGAACGCGCCTCTTTTCTCCAGACAAGACACTTGTTCATCTAAGCAACCCTCTGGCGGCAAAGATAGATTCTGCTTCCATGCGCTAATTGATTGGGTGTGAGAGGTAAACATACTCTGGTAAATTACCTATCAGCGCAAGTTGCGGGAGAGGGGCGGTAGCCATTTCACCGACAGTGGCAGAAACGGTAAGGTTCTTCTTGACTTTAATTATACATACGAGTAGAATAATGATTGGACTGGTATTTTTCTCTGCACGTGGGTGTATGTTTACGTATGTATTCACGTTGGGTCCGTGGGCGTGTATGTGCGCATGCACGCTTTGGTTTGTGTGTATGTGTGTGTGGCTGTGTGTGTGTAAGTGTTGGTGTGTGTGTGTGTTTGTGCGTGTGCGTGCGCGCGTGTATGTGTGTGTGTGTGTGTGTGCGTGTGCCACTGCATGCATACATGCCTGTTTATGACAGAGACATGATTATCTGATTTGTAGTTGTTTGTTTTACATTTGCACTATCAAATTCGTTATATTGATGACCAGGATGTAAATGATGGATGATGTAGCATCTTTGTGTTCTCCGAACCCACCGTTGAACTCTGGCGTAGATTACTGGATCTACAGCACAACTGGTCTCTGCATGCGTTCACACCCACACCAGAGTGGTTCAACCATGGAACAGGTCTGCACTTCAGGTGACTTGGGAGACAGAAGAACAAAGGTACTTAAAAAACCCCAATAAAAACAACAACAAAAACAACCTACAGAAGAATGGAAAAAAAGATCACTCTTTATCCGTTGCCTACGAGTTAACAGGTTTTTAAAACAGAAACCATTGTATTGAAGCCTTGTGTTTAAAACACAACAACAGTTTGTGATCGATAAGACCTGATCCAACCAGCCCTTCCCCAAGGGACACAATCGGAGTTACATATAGCCGAACTACACAAAAACAGTTGGTGTGTGTGTGTGTGTGCTTGTTGTTATTTTTTCATAGTCGGTTCAGCATGGTAACACATTAACACAGTTCTCACACAAAAAGAATTCTACCAAAATGTTAAAAAAGAAAATCAAAGCTGTTGTTAGTCTGGGGTGAACATCCCCAGTTAACTACCTCGCTTGACAAAGGAGACAGAACCGCTTACTGATAGCACTGGGTGCCTCCTCCCCTCCCCTCCCCAACCCCTCTCCCTTCCACCCCCCTCTCCTACACATACCCTTTCTTCTCACTCGGGTTGCTGCCGAATCTGATCGCCCTGGGTGCTTTAATGGGAAGAAAGAGGCCAGTCCCGGAGACCGGCCGGCTGCTGACACTGAGGACAGATCAGTGCTATTTTCTCCGCTGACGTCTTCATGCTTTGAAGTTGTGGGACAACGGCTTTCGTTCAGTAACGGTCTTCGTGTGTGTGTGTGTGCGCGCGTGTGTGTGTGGAAAAGAAGGGTTAGGGAAGAAGGAAGGTTTGGTGGGGGAGCGGAGGTGGTGGTGGGGGGTGGGGGTGGGGGGTAGCGGGTGGTAGTTTGAAAACGAAGAGCGGGGGAATAGACAGACCATACGAATATTTCTCTTTTCTAACCTTTGGTTCGAAATATAGGGCGGGCTATCCTTGTTGCAAACCTTGATGTTTTGCTTTGAATAAATTCATAAATAAGCGCATCGATGTATAAAACATTTTCAGTCCGTGAAAGTTTGAAAGCGATAATCAAAACACGTTTTTTTGTGTGTTTTTTGTACATGACTGTGTGTGTGGATTAAGGTGACACAGCTTTTTCTATAATTATTAGTGTCTTCTATAGGGGGTGTTTTTGAGGGATGTGCGCTGGAGAAAACACAGTTGATTTATTTTATAATGATAATTTCATACAATAAACGAGTGCAATTATCGTTATAGTTTTATTCATAAACGAATGCAATTATCGTTATAGTTTTATTCATAAACGAATGCAATTTATGAAATAACAATTTTATACATAAACGAGTGCAGCAAGTGCACCTTTATGGGTTTTTTTTTGTTGTTTTTTTGTTTTTTACTTCAGTGTCTAACCTATTAAGCGAACTGAGAAATCGTCCCACTCGCACCCCACCCTCTCTCTCTCTCTCTTTCTCTCTCTCTCTATCGCTCTGTATCTTTCCCCTCCCTCTCAGTCTCTCTCGGTCTTTCTCTCTTTCTCGTTCACTTAACTACACCATTCCCTGCCATTTTTCTCACCCCAATGCCCACACACATCTCCCCGTGGCCTGGTAAAATTCAGGCAAAGTTGGTCAAACAGTTCACTCCATCACTTGATTTGACATAGCTTGGCTGATACACTCTTCACATTCGGTCACAGCGTCAACAAATCACACCATCGCTGCTGCGACAGGGATTCGACACCTTGTTGCCCACTGGCCACGTAATCCCTCTATACTCATGTTGCCCAATGGCCACGTAATCCCTCCATACTCGTGTTGCCCAGTGGCCACGTAATCCCTCTATACTCATGTTGCCCACTGGCCGCGTAATCCCTCCATACTCATGTTGCCCAATGACCACGTAATCCCTCCATACTCATGTTGCCCAATGGCCACGTACTTCCTCCATACTCATGTTGCCCACTGGCCACGTACTTCCTCCATACTCATGTTGCCCACTGGCCACGTAATCCCTCCATACTCATGTTGCCCAATGGCCACGTACTTCCTCCATACTCATGTTGCCCACTGGCCGCGTAATCCCTCCATACTCATGTTGCCTAATGGCCACGCAATCCCTCCATACTCAGGTTGCCTAATGGCCACGTAATCCCTTCATACTCATGTTGCCCACTGGCCACGTATTCCCTCCATACTCATTTTGCCCAGTGGCCACGTAATCCCTCCATACTCATTTTGCCCAATGGCCACGTAATCCCTCCATACTCATGTTGCCCAGTGGCCACGTAATCCCTCCAGACTCAACAAGCACGCAGGGAATATTAGTTTGAGATAGAAATACACAGAGATATATATCACGCCAGGCAAGTTCTGGTACCGTTGTCTGGAATCAGAAGTTTTGTGCTCCTGCTAGCGACCAGGTTTTGCACCACGGCACGTGCACCCAGTGTGCATAGATCCACATGATAGGTTAGAGGAAGAAGGCTACAGCAAATAACACTTTGTAACCTGACGTTCTGCCTGATGATGACGATGATTGGACACAGCGAAAGGAAAGTGAAGGAAGATACCAACCCTCCTTCAGCTCCCTTCATCTACTCCACCAACTCCTTTCTCTTGACAAACAACTTTTCCAATCCTTTTTTGTCTTCCATACAAGACGGTTGTTTCTTGTTCTGAAAGAATTTAATGTTCATCTCTTTTATAGGAAGAGCATGGACACAACGCTTTTTTTTCGGAATAAGTTGTCGGCTCTCACACAAGATTATATCACAGAGCACACAAAAGCATGGGTTTGCAACGGTTACTTAGTTCACACGGTATCTTGAACAGTTCGATGTCCCTTGTGTGACAGGCTTTATGGAGGAGGGAGAGTTTGTTGCTGTCTCCGTGTTCCGTGGATAAAATCAGTAGCAGGGTAGAAAAATGTTGCAGCAGAACGGTTCAGTAGTTGATCTGACTTTTGAAGACAAAGCCAAAAAGAAATTTTCACGCGCTTGAAACAGTAATTAAAACATCATTTATCACAACGATCCGCAATATTGATTTTCAGTTTCTGAACGGAACGAGAAGCCATAATTCGGACCAGTCTACTCCTTCTGGCGCTTTTGCGTCGATCTCATCGCAGAGCTCAGAAAGTCTCCAGTATTTCTTGCTTCGTCTTCCGAGTTCCGCAAAGCCTTCCCATCTCGGCATCCTTGTACACAAGTTTAATCCCCTTAGCGACTCTTTGCGCTGGACAGAAAAGATCGCCTACAGCCAAGGGGTTCAGAACACACACACACACACACACACACACACACACTCAGAGAGAGAGAAAAGGAACAAAAAGATCGTGGAATATTGTCCTCGGTAACATTGGCTGAACCGAAGGGATTTTCTTTTGCTCTGTGTTGTGGGGAATGTAAGCCAGATGGTGATGTTCCCATTGCTTGAGGAAAATGGTGTCTTTTCTTTTCACTGGTCCTGATCTGTGAAGGGATTACTCATTTCTGGAGTCCCAGTGAAGGCATAGAAGACACCAATTTTCCTCTTCTTAGTGTGTGTGTGTGTGTGTGGGGGGGGGGGGGGGGGGGGGGGGGTTGGAGAGGGGCTGGGTGGATATTGAAGTTAAACTCTCTCCCCGCTCTATGTGATTTTGTGTCCATCTCAGTCTCTGTGTCTTTCTGTCTGTCTGGTTCTCTCTCTCTCACTCTCACCTTACCTTTGTATCTGTTCCTGTCTCCATCCCCATATAATATATATATATATATATATATTTATGTATTATATATATACCGTCTATACCGTCTTTCTTTATCGCTCGCTTGCTCGGTCACTCTCTGGCAATAATTCTCCTCTGTCACCGTTTGCACTGGAACTAAAGGGATATCGGGAAAAACAAAGCTAAAAGAAAAGAAAGAAAGAAACACTGACAGAGAAAGTTAGTCGATAATGCGATTGATATCGGTAAAAAAAAAAGAAGTTTTTAACAATATTGATGCCTGAACCATTTGAGGGCAGGGGATAATATGAAGATGCAACTCTCTCGCGCGGGCATGTGTGTTGTATGAGAGAGAAAGAGACAGAGAAAGAGAGAGAGAGAGGAAATGGTCTGCAGGTGAATAAAAGGAGAACATTAATTTGTTTTATAGCCAGGAAAAATCGAGGATTTCCGACAAGTGGGGTTCACAGAACGTTGGCTTTTGCCATCATCTCTTCCTCGTTGAAGCCATTTCCCTTGTTTGTTTGCTTTGTTTTGTTTTTTGTTGTTGTTGAAAAAGAGAGGAATAGAAAAAAGTGCATGTACACACCACTCTCATGTCAGTTCGAACAAAGATGTTTTCAGGAAGGGGGAACGGGAGGCAGAAATAATAGACAGCGATCCCTTCAGTGACTGCTGTCTGGTGGAGAGAGCCACCATCTCTGATGCCTGAAGTCGATTTTGGACGATGAATTAATCGCCACCTGCCTCGGTATTGGCAGTGACCGACTGTTCCTCTGTGGTACCTGTCATGGACGTGTTTCCTTTCTCAATGACTGCCTTCACTTCCACACCCCATCTCGCTCTTCTCGATCAGCTTTTACATACACTATTTTCGCAGTTCCCAGATTCAAACAATCCACAGTCGGACGCCGCTCTTTCTCTGTCCCTGGAGCCAGATGCATTGCTCGGAAGGAAGAGCCTAGTATGGTCGTAACCCGCTACTAACTGTGTGTAGTATGGAACTGACCAAATGGCGTAGTTCGGTCAACGTAGGCATTTAGTCACGTGTAACTGTCAAAAAGTTAGAACCAAGCAATGCAACTGGCTCCAGGCTGGACCTTACACTTGGAGTGAACACCCTCTTTCGCTTCATCATATTTCTGCATTCAGCTTGTTCAAGTCTGGCCTTCTAACCCACCTCTTTTCAGAATAGCGCCCGCCCCCCCCCCCCAACACACACACACACACACACCCGCCTTCTCTCCGTGGTCTTTAGTTCTCCAGCTTCCTATCATATTTCTTTGGTATTTTAAGTTTTATATCTCATCCTTCGGAATGAAGTGCCGCGTATACGTGGTATTCGAACTCTATGATTTGCCTCTGCACTTGATTCAGCGCTATATTAATAAACACGATATTATTATATTTGTTTAATGGTGCAATGTCTGGCAAACTAACAAAATATAGTATTAAAAGATGGGTAAAAAAAAACCCGACAGGGATCGATAAAGAAGAGAGAGCGGGGGAGAGAGAAACACACACAAGGCGAGGGAAGGTGGCTGTCTGTGATTGAGTTCGACCCAGAATCTTACCATGCCTGTCTAACCCTTACTTTCATCCCCATACCATCGTTTTGGCTTTCTTTTTCAGTCACTGTGGAATACTTTTCCTAACTTTTGAGATTTCGTCTGACCTAAATACGAGGAGGAAGCCACAGACATGGCATGCCAGACTTTTAGTCAGCAAAAGAAAGGGGAAATCGGGTGAGGCGAGGGTGGGAGGGGGAATAATACAGTAATGTCATCAGTTCCCCATGCTTGTTCATGGACTATAGGAAATAATGCACATGTATGAGGAAATTTGGGTCCGCAGAACCAGTCCAACACTTGACGGCGGAAGCAAGTCCCCCTCTCTCTCTCTTTCTCTCAAGTATTTTGGTCTGCATGCATGCTTCCTTTGTGGGTGTGCGAGAATAGGGGAAAAGGGGTGGGCGGGACGTGAGAGGAGTGGGGGAGGTATAAGTTTGTGTTCATGTGCGTGCCGTTTTGGTCTGCGTGTACGCGTTTTTTTTTGTTTTTTTTTTGTTTTTAAAGAGGGATATGAGGCAAGGGAAGACATCTGGGTTTAGTTTGAGATGTCGGAAAGGAGAGAACAAAGGGTTTAGATGGTTATACGGGTGAGTTGATATCTGAGTGTGTTGATGTAAATTGGTTTACGACTTTACACATGCGCTTGAAAATATTAGATTGTTTAACTTGGAAAGTTTAAAAAAAATTTTTATTAAGGTACTGTTTATTTGTTTCCCTTTTGTGATGCGATGTGTGTGTTACGGATACTCAGTTTTCCCCTTTGCTTTATGGCTTACTTACATGAAGGCAATACAAATGTCAGGTGTCAGGTGTCTCTCTCATCCCTGTTTCTACCTTTCTTCTCTCTCTCTCTCTCTCGTTCTCCCAGGCAGAAATATTTGTTTTATTTTCATATATGCTTGTGCTTGTGCGCATGATCTGCGTGTATGCATACGCGCTCGCAAACGCGCGCGTGCGTGTTACTGTGCAAATCAGATCATAGCTATTCTGATCTCGCTCACAACAAAACGATGGCAAGAAAGGTTAAAGAGTCATCATCTAGGCATGGCATTTTCAGAGATGCCATTTGAGCTTCTCTTCAAAAGTATTCTCTCTCCCTCTCTCTCCCCCTCCCTATCTACCCTCTCTCTCTCTCTCTCTCTTTCCCTATCTCCCCCATCTCTCGCCTCTCGTTCATTCTACCTAGCAACCTCCCAACCTCATCTGCTCTATCTCCTTTCAGTTTATTATATTATCGACCGTGGTGCACCCCCATTTGCCTCCCCCTTTCCCCCACACCCTAGAACTCTTGTTTTGGGGTGGATTGGGGGTGGGAGGGAGAGGCAGTATGTTACGTGTGTGGTGCTGAGTCGGTGGTAGCAGTATCGATAAGAAGAAAGAGACACGCCAGTGGAAGAACAGAGGACTGGTGAAAGGGGTGTTTGGAAAGGTTGGAGTTGGGGGGAACTCCTAACTGTGGAGATGTGGAGGGAGGAGGAGAATGGAGAATGGAAGTGCCGTTGGAAACTCTGTACGTTATTTCGGCGTCTCTCATGCGAATAGACATTGTATGAAACTGCACACACACACACACACACACACACACACACACACACACACACGCGCGCGCGCGCGCGCAAACACACACATGCACACACGCACGCACACACACAAATACACACGTGGACACGCACACTCTCTCGCGCGCATACACGTAACAGAGCCACCTCTCCACACATATAAAACTGGGAGAAAACAGAGAGAGAGAGAGAGGGAGAATTTCTGGCCCGGCTTTTCATATCAATTCAGCCGATAAAAGTTCAGTGCGTGCTATATAAATTCGTGGTTACAAGATAGCGATGAAAGCAGAGAAAAGAAAAGAAAAAAACGAAAAAAAACAAAAAAAAAAACGGTTAAATTTCGTGGTCTTTAGATAGTGCTGAAAACAAAGAAAAAACAACAGCACCCGACAACATCATTTTAGTCGATCTTCTCATCAAGCGCGGAAAGACGCGACGTTTACTTCGTCTAGCTTGAGGTTCCATGTGATAGGACTTACAAAGATATGCCGAGGGGGTATACTTGTCTTGTTCTCGTTTCCCCCCCTGTTCGCCTTTGTCGGAAGATGTCACTGGTTCCGGTTGTCTCTCAGTCTTACACTGTTGAAACGCTGGAGTCGATCGGTTGGTTGCGAGGAATTTATTATGCCCGAGTTCGTTTTGTTTTGTTCTTCACAGTTCCTTCCTGTCTTTGTCTTTCTTTCTGTCTGCCTGTCTGTCTTTCTTGTTTGTTTTTTCTCTTTGTGTTCCTTTCTATCTCTTTCTTAATGTCTCTCGGCCTTTCTTTTGTGTCCTATTTTTCTTCTGTTTTCTTTCTTTCTTTCTTTTTCTTGCAGAATGCATACATATCCCGATGCCTACATAATGCCTCCAGGCATTTTTAGGGGTGGATGGTAAGGGTTTGAGTCTCACCGTCTATTCATTAAAAAAACAACAACAAAAAAACAGCAAATTGTAATGGTTGTAGAATGCAACAACCCTCTGTTTGTGTAGACCCTCCTTTCCGTCCTTCATTGTTTATTTATTTGATTTAATCGTGTTAAATCGGCAAATGATAAACACCATCTTGAATTAAAGATTCCTTACCCCGATTCTTAGATTGACAATGGAGCAGCATCGATAGAATGCAAGGTAAACATGACATTGAAGTAAAGGTTCCTTGTTTCAGTTATTGACAAGGAAACAGCGTCGCGGGAGCGAAGGAAGTTTTCTTAGAGATGGCCTCGCAGTCGTTGATACATATTTGATATCCATCGCCTTTCTTCTGCGCTTATCTTGCTTCTGTCAATGTGATATTTTGTTTTAAAAAAGATTGCTCAGAGATTGTATAAATCACCTTGCTAGCAGAGCTTGACACTTGCGCAGCCGCAGCTGTTGCCTGATATCGACCGACATTATGGCAGAAATGTTTATTTCTGTTGAGTGGTTGTCCTGGAAGGAACCGGTTCTCTCTCTCTCTCTCTCTCTCTCTCTCTCTCTCATGAATAGTTGTCAGGAATATCTTTCTCGTAGTTTTTCTCACCGTGGGTAGGGAAACGGCTTTGCGGTCTCAAGGAATTAACAAAGCGTAAGCAATCAAACCACATTTGTGGACTCCGGCGACAAGGATCAGTCAGTCGTTTCAACGAAGTCTGGGCTGGAACCATTGCAGCAAGGGAAAGGTCTGCGTTTTATGGCAGTTTAACAGAGCGTTTACATCCGAGACGTATTTCAATTGCCAGCAAAAGACGCACATACATGCATTCAAATCGGTTTCGACATATTCTGATTGAACACTGACAAATTGTCACATTACGTTACACGAGTTCGGTGTGTGTTACCCCCACATTTGCCTTGTTCACCGGGCATGGAGGAAGAGGTTGTTACATATCTTGTTTGAGCGCAGTTCATTTTATGACCTCCAACATTCACCCAGACTGTTGGGCAGCCGGTTCAGGAATGTGTTAACCAGATGATAATTCCCTGTCAGCGTCCTGATTCAGAGACTTATAACGGCACTTAATGTGACCTGTTTTCTTCTTCTTGTTTTCGACCCTATTTTGATGATGGCTGTATTTACTTTTGATATGGTTTCGACTATTTTGATTGGTGGTTTTACTTGATAAGGATTCAATCGCTACACTAACCAGGATGCATTATCTGCTGTGCTGAGTAATGAAATTGATAACGATGTGCATCTTTCATTCCTTGTATTCAACTATTATGGCTTTGATGCGACAGTCTGTCAAAAAGAAGTATAGTTTCTGCATTTTCTGTCATGGGTTAGGATTTTGACGATGGCGTTCGGGAGATCCATTGAAGTTTGTGACTACATAATATGTGGCAGGATTCTGTCCACACCTTGTATTGACTACATAATATGTGGCAGGATTCTATTCACACCTTGGATTGACTGCATAATATGTGGCAGGATTCTATCCACACCTTGTATTGACTACATAATATGTGGCAGGATTCTATCCGCACCTTGTATTGACTACATAATATGTGGCAGGATTCTATCCACACCTTGAAGTTTGTGACTACATAATATGTGGCAGGATTCTATCCACACCTTGAAGTTTATGACTACATAATATGTGGCAGGATTCTATCCACACCTTGAAGTTTGTGACTACATAATATGTGGCAGGATTCTATCCACACCTTGAAGTTTGTGACTACATAATATGTGGCAGGATTCTGTCCACACCTTGAAGTTTATGACTACATAATATGTGGCAGGATTCTATCCACACCTTGAAGTTTATGACTACATAATAAGTGGCAGGATTCTATCCACACCTTGAAGTTTGTGACTACATAATATGTGGCAGGATTCTATCCACACCTTGAAGTTTATGACTACATAATATGTGGCAGGATTCTGTCCACACCTTGAAGTTTGTGACTACATAATATGTGGCAGGATTCTATCCACACCTTGAAGTTTATGACTACATAATATGTGGCAGGATTCTGTCCACACCTTGAAGTTTGTGACTACATAATATGTGGCAGGGTTCTATCCACACCTTGTATTGACTGCATAATATGTGGCAGGATTCTATCCACACCTTGAAGTTTGTGACTACATAATATGTGGCAGGATTCTATCCACACCTTGTATTGACTACATACTATGTGGCAGGATTCTATCCGCACCTTGTATTGACTACATAATATGTGGCAGGATTCTATCCACACCTTGAAGTTTGTGACTACATAATATGTGGCAGGATTCTATCCACACCTTGTATTGACTACATACTATGTGGCAGGATTCTATCCGCACCTTGTATTGACTACATAATATGTGGCAGGATTCTATCCACACCTTGAAGTTTGTGACTACATAATATGTGGCAGGATTCTATCCACACCTTGTATTGACTGCATAATATGTGGCAGGATTCTATCCACACCTTGAAGTTTATGACTACATAATATGTGGCAGGATTCTATCCACACCTTGTATTGACTGCATAATATGTGGCAGGATTCTATCCACACCTTGAAGTTTATGACTACATAATATGTGGCAGGATTCTATCCACACCTTGTATTGACTGCATAATATGTGGCAGGATTCTATCCACACCTTGAAGTTTATGACTACATAATATGTGGCAGGATTCTATCCACACCTTGAAGTTTGTGACTACATAATATGTGGCAGGATTCTATCCACACCTTGTATTGACTGCATAATATGTGGCAGGATTCTATCCGCACCTTGTATTGACTACATAATATGTGGCAGGATTCTATCCACACCTTGTATTGACTGCATAATATGTGGCAGGATTCTATCCGCACCTTGTATTGACTGCATAATATGCGGCAGGATTCTATCCACACCTTGTATTGACTACATAATATGCGGCAGGATTCTATCCACACCTTGTATTGATTACACAATATGTGGCAGGATTCTATCCACACCTTGTATTATTTTCCTTAGTGATGCGGAGGACAATGTCCAATGGAAAAACGGAATGCATTTTTAATGGGGCTTTCGTGAAAACTGCGAAGACTGCTTCCTAATCAGACCAAGTTTTCCGGGAACGGTCAATCGTCGTGATTGTGCAAGAGAAATGCTGAGAGTGCCTTCTGGTGCTTCGTCAAGTGTTCTTCAAGTTCAGGAACTTCCCAATCTCAGCAGTTCCGTTTGAAATGAACCTGGCTCATTCGGAAAAGAGTGCCCCCCCCCCCCCCCAACTCCCCACCTCTGCCTTCTCTCTCTCTATCTCTCTCTCGCTGTTTCTCTCTCTGTCTCTCGTTCTATCTCAACTCCACCCTTCTCTGTCTCTCACACACCCTCCCTCTCTTGTCTCTGAATGACCGTTAAGCAATAAGTCTTCAAAGCTCTCCCCGCTCCCACCCGCTGCGCTCACAAATTGCTCATGTTACACTGAAGTTGGGCACCCTTTTATGTTTTCAGCTTTGATCATGAAAACCCCACCCCACTCTGTTCCTCCCCACCCCCACCACTCTCCACCCGCTTCTTTCTCTCTTTCCCGACGTTAGACAGCGGCTGTGTGGGAGGAGGTGGGTGTGTGGGAGATGGGTGTGTGGACAGTGGGTGGGTTGAGGGGAGGATCGCCAACGAGAATCGGGAGGGAGAGCTCAGAAGACAGACATGTGCATCCCGTGATTGTTGTTTTTCATGAGGTGGGGGTCTGGGTGGCGGGTAGGATACAGGGGATGGGGTGTCATTGTCAACGAGAACGAGGGAGAAAGGGTTAGACATGAAAGCTGTTCTGGTGTCGTGACCTCGTGTCTGATTGTTCTTGTTTTTCTTTTCTTTCTGTTCTTTTTGTGTGTTTTTTTGTTTTTAAATTCTTTCCTTGTATTGTCTTGTCTTTCTTCTTTGAAATTATCTACCCGTTTTTTTTTCTTTGAGATGTTTGGGGTCCCACTTCCTGCTATTCTCTCTTTCTTTGAAGACAGACAAAGAGAAATCGGTCACATGTTCTGCAGTGGTATAAAAGAGGAGTTCACATATTTGCGCCCCCCCCATTTTCTACACCATGGACCAAAGTTTGGTCGTACTCGGAAACCATAGAGAGAGGAAGGGGTGGGGGTGGATGGGATGGCTAGAACGCGTAACGCACATCTCACCTACTCTGGAGTGAACAGAACACGTTAGGTTCCGTCCACGAGCCGATTTTTGCCATATGAACCAACATTCGACTGTCAGATTTAATATCACGGGGTTAGGAGAAGGAGGATGAGAGAACTTGACAATGTTCGTCACAGATAAATATATATCTCAAAGGATTGAGGCCATTGCTTCGAGACGGTCGAGGCTTGATTAATCATACGAGAAATATTAACTACGGGCGAATGAATCCTCTTTAGGGTGGAAAAAAAAAGTTATAAGAAGTCTTAGTG